>NC_135418.1:19041524-19341524 GCF_051991245.1 Festucalex cinctus | reverse complement strand
CCAGTGAGCAGAATAAGAGCTACAATTTATTGGCAAAGCATGTATCACACACTAACAGCTCAGACTCAGGGAAAGCTGAGATGGCTCTGCTTGAATGTCGTTGTATGGAGATGGAAACACGGAATGAAAGCATGAGGACACGTATTGCTCAGCTTGAGGAAGAAAATCAGCTCTTAAGATTGCAAATTAAAGAGAAGGTGACACTGACTGGGATGAATGATCTTTCCGCTCAGGAGTCGGCTCATCTTGGACCTCAAAATGTAGCTTTGGAGGAAAAAATCAAACTACTGGAGACAGAGAATGATGACATGAGAACACAGCTGAAATTGCATCAAGAACAATTGCAAGATAATAAACACAGTGAAATGAAAGAGAGGGTGAATGAAGATTTAAGGGCACAAGTTAAAGAACTTCAAGAAAACAAGAACTGTCTCGATGATGACATTAGATCCCTGAAAGATGCGTTAGCTCAAGCTCAATCTCAGAGTGCAAAGACGGAAACACAGAATTGCGAATTGAAGGCACAAATTCAAGCCCTTATAGAAGACAACAGCCAGGTACACTATGAAGTTAAGACCCTTAATGATCAGATGTCTTTGCTTCAGTCTCAGAAAGCAAAGACGGAAGCACAGATTAGTGACTTGAGGTTACAAGTGAAACAGTTTCGAGAAAACGAGGATACTTTAGTTAAGCAGAATGAGTCACTCGAAGGTGAGGTTTCCCATCTTGAAACCTGCAATACGAGGATGGATAAACAAAATGAAACCTTGCGGACACGAGTAAAGAGTCTGAAAGAAAACGAGAACAACTTAAGTGAGAAGATTGAGACGCTCATAGCCGATTTGTCCCAATTTGAATTACAGAGGGAAAAGGATCAAGCTGAGATTTATCGTCTTAGAACAGCATTGCAGACATCTGCGAGCCAAATAGAAGATCAAGACGATCTATTGAGGAGGATAGTTGATGCTGAATCACTCATGGAGAAGGAGCAGGCAGAGAAGGAAAAGATAAGTAACAAACTAGTTGAGCTCGACGACGAGGCTAATTTTGTAAGAAAGCAAAACGATGCTGTTCGAGCCGAGTTGGAGAATAATACATTTATTCAAGAACAACAGAGTGTGCAGATTGCTGCACTGAAGGCGGCATTACAAGAGCAACAGCTCCGGTTTGAGGAGGCTCAATTTTTAATCTATTGCAAAGATGATGAGTTAGCGAAGCAAAACAGGAAAATTGTTTATCAAAATGAAGTCACGGAGGAGCTTAACACCCATCTTAGCAGTTTTAAGCAACAAATACACGATCTTAAAGGCCAGCTGGAATGCAGGCAGATGGACGAGATATTAACCAATAACATTTGTGGAAATCTTGTGGAGACGATGGCGCCCGGGCACGAGCCAAGTACTGAAAACCAATTGGGCTTGAAGATTGAGATAAAAGATGTGAGCCTGCAAATCAAAGATCATCCAAACGATCGCTTAATTGAGCCAAAAAAGCTTCGACAGCACACGTTGGCTTTGCGTGACGCTCCGAGTCTGAAGATGGAAACAGAAAATGAAGAACTCAAGACCCAAATTAAAAATCTTCAAGAAAATCAAGTCAAGCTCACTGGGCTGAACAGGCACCTGAATGAAAAGGTGGCTCATCTTGAATCTTGGGGTGTAGATGCAGATTTGGGAGCACAAGATGAAGACGTTCGCCAAAACGAGGACAGGCTGACCAAGCAGAACCATCTGCTCAGCGAGAAGCTGGCTGATCTCGAAACGGAGGGTGGAGATTTACGAGTGCAAGTGGAAGATCTTAAAGAAAATGAGAAGCTCCTAAAGCAAAGGACAAAAACCCTCATCGCTGAGTTGGAACAGTACAAAATTGAGCAGAACCGCCTGAAGACAGAAGCTCACGCACTCAGGACCCAATTGCATGATCAAAGTGATCTACGGAGGAGGATAGATCATGCCGAATTGCAAATGGAGAAAGACTTGGCAGAGAAGAAAAAATTGAGTAACAAAGTGCGGGAGCTTGAAAAAAAGGACAACTCTTTCAAAAAGCAACACGGCATTGTTCGGGATCAACAAAGCCAACAGATTGCACAGCTGATGGCGGCATTACAAGAGCAGAAACTCCAGCTTGAGGAGGCTCAATTTCTCCTCAATAGTAAAGACGATGAGTTGGGAAAGCAAAGTGAAGTCATAGAGGAGATGAAGACTCTCGTTGGGACTTTAAAACATGAAAATTGCGATCTTCAAGGGCTGTTGGAACTCAGTCAAACTGCAAATTATGAGCAACCTGTTCAAAGATCAGATGCGGTGCAGCCGGGTGAGGTGCAACCAACGTCCGCTTTGAGCAGACTTCCCAATCAGACCAAAATTATTTCCTATAGACATTTTAGAGCGCTTAAAAAAGGTTCGACATATTTCTTTGGAAGACTCGCTATGGTCGCGGTCCTTCTTTTTCAAGCTTTGTTTTTATATATCATATCTTCCAATGATAATGTCTTCTCAAACTTAGCTTATCTGTTTTACGGATGCTAGGTTTTGTATTACAATAATTCCTTGTCTTTGGAAAGTGCTGCTCGAGTCATATATGACTTGTTTCATAAACTTCACTGGGTTTTAGTTTCATTTGATGATAGTACTGTATAGTTTGGTTACCGACTAGTCTCTTGTCAATGTATTTTTTTTGTATGTATATAACCTGACAAGAATATGTGGACTCTTATGGAGAGACGTTTTTTTTTTTTTTAAATCAGTCTGAAAATAGTTAGTAACCAAAATGTTTTAAACAAGCCACTTGCTTTGTATTAAACAATTGTGTTGAAATCAGCCCATGTTTTTTCCTCAAACATTTTGCAGTACACCCCACAGGGCTTTGATAACATAATACCTCACAGCCCTTTTATCCATCAGCTGCCAGCTATATTCATTTTATCTGCTATCTGCTGTTGAATCATAAAGGTGAACCTACCAGCCCATGCATGACTTTACTGAGCTGCAGACATATGTTTGATGTCAAAGGAAAACTGCATCTCCTGCAAGATTCGAGGTCAGTCTTGTAAGAAACACCTTGGAGCTCTTGCCAATAACGGTAAGAATTCAAGACAAATGGCTCGTATAAAACAGCAACAATTACAAAAAAAAATTACTGCCTCATGGAAAACAGCCCCAAACCATGATGCACCCTCCACCATGCTTCACGGTGGGGATTGTCATGTTTTGGTTCTGTTTAGGGTGGGTTTTACTTTGTTTTTGTTGGGTTTTTAGTTTGTCATGTTTTGATTTCCTGGTTTTCCTAGTATCGTTAAGCCTTTCCATGTCCACCTGTGTTTACCTGCCCATCCTCATGTGCCATCCAATCAGCACCCCCTTCCACTTGTGTCTTGCCCAGCTGTGTCTCGTCGTGTGTAATTAGTGTGTGTATTTAGTTATCGGGTTTTGTGTCAGTGGTGGTCGGTTCGTTATTCTTGTTTCCCCACGTTCATGTTGCCAGTGTTTTCGGCTGCTCCTGTATAGTTTTCCCTCTGGTATTTTTGTATTCGTTGTCACCAAGCCCTGTTTGCTACTTTGGTTTTGTTGGATTAAATTTTACTTCTTTTTTCGCACCGCTCTGCCTCCCTGACTCGTCCGCCTCCTGCATTTGGGTCCACCACCACACTTCCGCGTTCATGACAGGGATGAGGTGTTGATGTTGGTGAGCTGTTCCATTTTTCCTCCACACATGACGTTGTGTGTTCCTCTCAAACAATTCAACTTTAGTTTCATCAGTCCACAAAATATTTTGCCAAAACGTCTGCGGGGTGTCCAAGTACCTTTTTGCAGTATCTTGTGAGGTACGCAAAAATGTCATCCTTAGTTTTCAGTGACCCAAAACTCGTGTTTGCAAACACCGTCATGACATTTACCTGGGTTGCTTAAATTCACTGCCATTGACGGAAAAAGACGTCAAATTTTTGCTGGGCTGGCAGTGAATGTGTTAAGGGTTGCAAGATGTCACAAACATCATCCATCTTTAATGGATTCATTGGCACTTCTTTGGTTCCGGCTTTTGTTCAGGGCACATCGGAGCTGAGCTTTCCATTTGGCGGGATTGGGTTCGTTAGTCCCTTCCTGGAATTTCCCCGTCTCCACAGCCCACGCCTGGAGGAACAAATCAATGTATGGAAATATTGATATCCCACGAGTAACACAAAGATATTTTATGAGATGCAACATACCAATAATAGATACCCAAAAATAGACAATTACATCAGATCAGATTCAGTTTATTGTCATTACAACAAGTGCAACGAAACAGTAAAGTGCAATCCCATTCAGTGCAACGAAAAAAATACAAGTTTCATAACTATAACTATACATGACATATACATCACATCCATAACTATAAATGCCCTCTAAAGCAGTGATTCTCAACTGCTGTCACACTCGACCAATTTTCTCATTTGCTGCCAAATGTTGCCTCTTTTTACATGCTTAAATGTTCAAACTGCCTTTTAGAGTTCCTTAATATGTATACAGCTGAATACACAAAAATAAAATCCACTTGTAGCCGTCAAAATGTATTTATTTATTTATCCATCCATCCATCCCCAGCAGTCTCACAAAAAGATGTGGGATTTGTAAATCTAAATACCCCACTGCATGATAGTACAGTATGTCACAATATATAAAAGAAGTTCAAGACTTGTAACAACCCAGATAAACCTCAAGATAAGTTTCCTCACTGGCCACAAGATGCCCGTAAAAATTCCATTGATTACATCGATAGACTAATATGAAAGAAATATGGATCACTTATAGCTTACTTTAATCCACCAGTAGATGTCGCCCAAGCGTCAGCAATCCCTCCGCACAAACCAGTCACACTTCCAACCGCTTCAAGCTTAATATGCTTGATTCATAACCATTAGGTCAGTATGTGGGATTCCCTTCCAAGTCACTTATGACCATATGTAGCCAACTGATGGAATTGCATTATTTTCTACACACATTAATTTGAAGTTGTAGCAGTTCAGTCCTGTAAAAAAAAAAAAAAAAAAAAAAGTTTTTTAGTCCTTGTATATATATTTTGTCACCTTTCCAAAATGTGCTCCGAATATGGAATTGCCTAGCTGTGACTCTGAATCGACTTTAGTGTCAACAACCACCCAAACATTCAAATGTCATCCAGTTTGGGCCCCTTCAACATTCGAGGCCAAGTTCTGAACAGTTCCCTTGGTTCTGAAATGATCTACTCATCTGTTTATCAGACTTTTGTGAATGTAACCGCTAAAATTGAACTTCCTTCAAAATTTTGCCTGCACACATTTAAAATAAATGACATGGTCTGAAATCACTTCTCTCCTCAGTTGTCCATTTTCAGAAAAAGCTATTGAAGGTTTCCCTTGTCATCACTTCCTTTTCCAACAATCTGAAAAATGAGATACATAGCATCATTTAAAAACAGTTTTATCAGCCGTAGCATGGGTTGCAATCATTTTGGGTCGACTTGTAGTTCCGAACAGATCTACAACAGCAACAAATTGTTTATCAAATAATATATTTCATAGAGAGTCATTTCCAATTCCCGAGTGTGCGCATACAACTTAAGTGAATTAATAGAATGTTATATCCATTAAAAAGCATCCTTAATCTTAAAAGGTTTCTCAGAAAAAGTAACTCAAGACGGGCTATGAATCAACAGATTTCATATGTGAGATTCTTCATCAGCTGACTATTAACACATTCACTGCTAGCCCAGAAAAAAAAAATGCATCCTTTGACGTCTTTTTCCGTCAAAGGCAGTGAATGAGTTAAACAATGAAAATCATGTATGTCAACACTGTAAATCTTGATGAAGTTCGACTGTATGAATTGCAATTTGAGAGACTAAATTGGACTCGACTAGTCACTGAACTGTACAGTACACATCGTTAGACAAATACAGTAATGCCAAATGTTCTTCATATTTCAGGTGGCATAATGAATTCCTACTGAGGAACTGGAAGAACCAGTCTTGGTTGTTTTGGCGGATTTAAGGTGTGATAGAAGACTGCTGTCTAGCTTTATAGGATTAAAAAGGGTAAGATGACCTTTTATAGTATAAATAGTTCAAATACATCTTCTGTTATATAATCATAAGACTAAGTCAAGTCAAATTATAATTAATATATAAATGTAATTATAATGAGGGAATACAATTATTAGTAATATAGAGAAAATTATTAAATTGACTATAAATAATACAGTAAGGTAAAACAATAATTAAAACTAGTTTTCATCATTAGACTTGACAAGATATTTGTTGAACACTAAAAGAGGGTTGGAAGCATTATGTATCATTTCAAATTTAATAATTGAGCAAACATAAGGATAAGCAAACAACACAGTCAGCCTTGAGGTTCACGAATCGTAGAATATTGATCGGCCAAAGAAGTAAAACAGTCTCATTAATAGGTGTCCAATTCCCAGAAGTTCCACAGAAATGATGCATTCACAAGTTCTGTTAAATCCTCGCTGCTGTTTTCTCGGATGACCATAGCGAGATGATTGTCCTCAGGGTTGTGATGCTACATGTTAATCCGCCATTAATATTTCTTCCATGCGTTTCAACTTGCGCTGAAATTCATGTATTGATTGTGCCAAAGTGATAAACAGAAGGTCATCTCCACGTTTGTCTCCATGATTTATTTCTTTGGGTTTTAATGTTAAGAAGTCATCTTTAATGCAGCGAAGGACGATTCCAGACTCTTCAACTTGAAGTTTATGATCTTTGAATTCAGTTTCCAGGTGTGCAAGATTTTTGGTCTGCTGTTTTCCAATAAATTTATGGTCTCCTAGTTCTACACCAACTATCTCATTCATTTTTAGAACGTTATCCTTTTCATCAATGTCACATTGGCTGTTGCTCAACTTTTCAGTTTCTGTAGACTCCGTTTTAGCAAGAGTTTCCACATGATCGATGGTCTTCTTCAAATAAACTGGATCTTTCAAGTGAAACAAAAACGTCTGTGAGTCTAGTTTGGACTGAGGACTCTTAATATTTTCCTTGTCAAGTTGAGATTCAAATTGGCACAAATCCGAAATAATGTTCTCCGTCTTGTCGTCGTCGTTGCGATATTCAACTTTGGCCTTTAAATCTTCCCTCTTTGCATGCCAGCGTTCGATATGAGCCAGCTTTTCTTTAAGATGGCTGTTCATCTCAGTCATTCTGACCTGATCTTGTTGAAGTTCCTGAAACGGTGTCCTTAATTCTTCTTTCTCGGTTTCCATTTTGAGCCCTGATGGCTCACACAAAGTCAAATGCTTGAAAAGCCTTTTTTGCTCGATAAAAGGGTGACTGTTTTGATGAAGCGCTTTCATTTGCACTCTCGTTTTGTTCCTATCTGTCCTCAAATCCAACTGATTGTCACTGACGCGCTCCTCGTGTCCTGTCTCGGCAATGCGTTTGTTTTCCATATTCCTGAGTTGCAGTTGGCTCTGAAGCTGATGTATCGTTTGTTTCAAAGTGCTAACAAGAGAGTTTAGTTCTTCCAGTTCTCTCTTTTGTTTAGCCAACAACTCATCTTTACTATAAATGACAAATTGAACCTTGTCAAGTTGGTGCTGTTGGTCTTTGACTGCCGTCTTGAGTTGGGCAATTTGTTCAGACTGTTGGTCACGGAGAGATATAAGTTGCTCTTGCTCTTCTCTCACTCTGTCATTCTGTTTTTTCAAATCCTCGTCCTTGTCCTGAAGTTCACGCAGTTTGTTGCCCAAGCTTTCGTTTTCTGCACATGTCGTCTTCAGGCGAGATTCAGCATGATCTAACCTCCTTAATAGCTCACCTTGGTCTTGCAATTGGAACCATACTGGCTGCAGTTTTGTTCTCATACAATACATATCGGCTTGATCTTTGTCCCTCTGAGTTTCGTCATGGGCCAAATTAGCCGTTAAGTTCTCAAGCATCTCATTCATGATATTCTCATTTTCTTTCAGAAGATTTACCCGTGCCTGAAGGTTTTCATTTTGTTTCTCTATCACTCCAGCCCACTTCTTAAGCTGAGCCACATTATTATTGAGGGACTCATTCTGCTTCGTCAAAGTATCTTCGCTTTCTTGAAGACATTTGATTTGCATCATCAAGTGAGTCTTCATCTTCACACTCCAGGACTCGTTGTGAGCCAGCTTTTCACAGAGGAGCTCATTTTGTCGCGTAAATGAGGTGTTAGTCTCTTCAAGGACTTTAACTTGTTTCCATAACTTTTCATGGTCAGTCTCCATGTTCACACTCCAAGTTTTAAACAGCGTCATCTTATGGTCATTCACTTCAGTCAGCGTTACCTTCTTGTTAAGTTTTGTTGTCAGGTCCGCGTCTTCCGTCTCCAAGGTGACAGTCCGACAATTACGCTGAGTCACCTCTTCATCAAGGGAATTCTTCTGCTCATTTTCTTGACTATCCTTAAGAATGTCACTTAAGTCTTTCTTCTCCTCTTCCATCTTGACACTCTGACATTCCAGATGAGCCAGCTTCTCATTGAGGAGTCGTTTTCGCTCAGTCAGTGCCGACTTTGTCTTTTCGAGATCGTTGTAATGGTCCGTGAGGCAGTAATTTTGTAATTGTTGCTCTTTTATATGAGCCATCATTTGTCCAGAGTTCTTACCGTTATTGGCAACTGGAGGTGTTGGACTGCTTCATGTTCTTAAGAGCTCCAAGGTATTTCTTACAAGACAAGACCTCGAATCTCACAGGAGATGCAGTTTTCATTTGACATCAAACATATGTCTGCAGCTCAATAAAGTCATGCATGGGCTGGTAGGTTCACCTTTATGATCCGACAGACGATAGCAGATAAAAGGAATACAGCTGGCAGCTGATGGATAAAAAGGCTTTGAGGTATTATGTCATCAAAGTCCTGTGAGGTGTACTGTAAAATGTTTGAGGAAAAAACATGGGCAAGAGACTAGTCAGTAACCAAACTATACAGTACTGTCATCACATGAAACTAAAACCCAGTGACTTTTAAAGTTTATGAAACAAGTCATATATGACTCAAGCAGCACTTTCCAAAGACAAGGAATTATTGTAATACAAAACCTAGCATCCGTAAAACAGATAAGCTAAGTTTGAGAAGACATTATCATTGGAAGATATGATATATAAAAACAAAGCTTGAAAAAGAAGGACCGCGACCATAGCGAGTCTTCCAAAGAAATATGTCGAACCTTTTTTAAGCGCTCTAAAATGTCTATAGGAAATAATTTTGGTCTGATTGGGAAGTCTGCTCGAAGCGGACGTCGGTTGCGCCTCACCCGGCTGCACCGCATCTGATCTTTGAACAGGTTGCTCATAATTTGCAGTATGACTGAGTTCCAACAGCCCTTGAAGATCGCAATTTTCATGTTTTAAACTCCCAACGAGAGTCTTCATCTCCTCTATGACTTCACTTTGCTTTCCCAACTCATCGTCTTTACTATTGAGGAGAAATTGAGCCTCCTCAAGCTGGAGTTTCTGCTCTTGTAATGCCGCCATCAGCTGTGCAATCTGTTGGCTTTGTTGATCCCGAACAATGTCGTGTTGCTTTTTGAAAGAGTTGTCCTTTTTTTCAAGCTCCCGCACTTTGTTACTCAATTTTTTCTTCTCTGCCAAGTCTTTCTCCATTTGCAATTCGGCATGATCTATCCTCCTCCGTAGATCACTTTGATCATGCAATTGGGTCCTGAGTGCGTGAGCTTCTGTCCTCAGGCAGTTCTGCTCAATTTTGTACTGTTCCAACTCAGCGATGAGGGTTTTTGTCCTTTGCTTCAGGAGCTTCTCATTTTCTTTAAGATCTTCCACTTGCACTCGTAAATCTCCACCCTCCGTTTCGAGATCAGCCAGCTTCTCGCTGAGCAGATGGTTCTGCTTGGTCAGCCTGTCCTCGTTTTGGCGAACGTCTTCATCTTGTGCTCCCAAATCTGCATCTACACCCCAAGATTCAAGATGAGCCACCTTTTCATTCAGGTGCCTGTTCAGCCCAGTGAGCTTGACTTGATTTTCTTGAAGATTTTTAATTTGGCTCACATCTTTTATCTCAATCTTCAAGCCCAATTGGTTTTCAGTACTTGGCTCGTGCCCGGGCGCCATCGTCTCCACAAGATTTCCACAAATGTTATTGGTTAATATCTCGTCCATCTGCCTGCATTCCAGCTGGCCTTTAAGATCGTGTATTTGTTGCTTAAAACTGCTAAGATGGGTGTTAAGCTCCTCCGTGACTTCATTTTGATAAACAATTTTCCTGTTTTGCTTCGCTAACTCATCATCTTTGCAATAGATTAAAAATTGAGCCTCCTCAAACCGGAGCTGTTGCTCTTGTAATGCCGCCTTCAGTGCAGCAATCTGCACACTCTGTTGTTCTTGAATAAATGTATTATTCTCCAACTCGGCTCGAACAGCATCGTTTTGCTTTCTTACAAAATTAGCCTCGTCGTCGAGCTCAACTAGTTTGTTACTTATCTTTTCCTTCTCTGCCCACTCCTTCTCCATGAGAGATTCAGCAAAATCTATCCTCCTCAATAGATCGTCTTGATTTTCTATTTGGCTCGCAGATGTCTGCAATGCTGTTCTCAGACAATAAATTTCAGCTTGATCCTTTTCCCTCCGAAATTCAAAATGGGACAAATCGGCTTTGAGCGTCTCAATCTTCTCACTTAAGTTGTTCTCATTTTCTTTCAGACTCAGTACTTGTGTCCGCAAGGTTTCATTTTGTTTACCCATCCTCGTATTGCAGGTTTCAAGATGGGAAACCTCATCTTTGAGTGACTCATTCTGCTTAATTAAAGTATCCTCGTTTTCTCGAAACTGTTTCACTTGTAACCTCAATTCGCAATTCTGTGTTTCCGTCTTTGCACTCTGAGATTGAGCTTGAGCTAACGCATCTTTCAGGGATCTAATGTCATCATCGAGACAGTTCTTGTTTTCTTGAAGTTCTTTAACTTGTGCCCTTAAATCTTCATTCACCCTCTCTTTCATTTCACTGTGTTTATTATCTTGCAATTGTTCTTGATGCAATTTCAGCTGTGTTCTCATGTCATCATTCTCTGTCTCCAGTAGTTTGATTTTTTCCTCCAAAGCTACATTTTGAGGTCCAAGATGAGCCGACTCCTGAGTGGAAAGATCATTCATCCCAGTCAGTGTCACCTTCTCTTTAATTTGCAATCTTAAGAGTTGATTTTCTTCCTCAAGCTGAGCAATACGTGTCCTCATGCTTTCATTCCGTGTTTCCATCTCCATACAACGACATTCAAGCAGAGCCATCTCAGCTTTCCCTGAGTCTGAGCTGTTAGTGTGTGATACATGCTTTGCCAATAAATTGTAGCTCTTATTCTGCTCACTGGGAATATCTTCTTTTTGGTGAAGATTAAGCCACCCCAAGTTGTCATTTCCTGTCTCTGTCATGAAACGCAAGAATTGAAGATGAGCCAATGTTTGAGCCCTCAAGTCATTTTTGTCTGCTTCCGTCTTGATATTCTCAGAGTCCAGATGAGCCAACTCGTCCTTGACGCGCCTTCTGTGCTCAAGCAACATGGTCCCTTTATTTTCCAGATCTTTAACGAATTCCCTGTAATGTTCATCACTTAGCAGTTGCCTGTTTATCCAGGACATTCTTCAACCATTATTTACAAATCAGAGATTTGGGATTATCCTCTCATGCTTTGGTTGACTTCTAACTGGTGCAGATAAAATGGAAAACATCCCTACTGAGGATAAGCGGCACAGAAAACGGACGACTGGATCCTCAGCAGGTTGTCAAAATGCCATGATTCAACGTGTTGGCTTAATTTACACAAAATACAACTTGCTTTTGACTTTTTTTTTAGAATAATGTTCTGTTGATTTGTCAAAATCAGAAAAATAAAAGTGCGTGCACAATAGCGATTTTCAGCTTTATGACATAATATGACACAGAAGTTGACTGTTGAGGGGCTACAACTGCCCGTTGGAAACATGGTTAGAAATATTACATAAAAAATAACAATCGCTCCTGGCTTGTGATAATAGAGATGAAGTCATTTCACTTTAATAAGCTTTATTGCAAAGATGACATTGATGGTGACCATGACACGTTGATTACAGCAACCTCAGTTATGACATCATCAGAGTTCCTGAAGGTAAGCAGCGAACTCTCCATTTGACATCACGGGACTAAAGTAAAGAGTTTGCCAAAAAAAAATAATATATACTTAAGCCTTGCAGTGAGGCAAATCATAATCACAGTTGCTTTTTCTTCACTTTCATTCATTCGTTCATCCTCCAATCCACTTATCCTTACTAGGGTTTCCGGCATGTTGGAGCCTATATATAGATACTGTATTGTCAGATACAGGATCGGAAATTTGTTAAAACAGAAGCTGTGTCATATATATGCAAGTCAGTGGACATTGGACAACAAACGTTGAACAAACACCAACTACTCCCATCAAGGAGACAGTGTTAATGTGAGTCTGAATGGTTGTCTGTCTCAATATGTGCCTTGTGACTGCATGGCAACCATCTGGAATAGGCAATTCCAGCAACCTGTGACCCTGAACAGGATAGGCGGTGTAGAAAATGAATGAGTGGATGGATAATGAGGTGAGTATACTTGGGGTGGGTTGATCTGCCCCTTGGACATGTATACATTGAGCACTGAATTGTTGATGTAGCCACCTTATTGGTTGTGAAAATGTTGAGTGATTAGTGAAGATGCCTCATTCATTACTTGCATGGAAATGTACCATTTAAAGCCACATATAATGGGATTAACTTGAACAATAGTTGGCTTTACACGGAGCCATGTATTCCGATATATATCATACATATATATCGCATATATGTATGTGTGTGTGGGTGTATGCGTGTATTTGAGTAGTGGTGATGATGATTGTTTCTATTCAGTGCCTTTTAAATCGCACTTTGACTTTTTGTTTTGACTTATGTTCAATGCCAAAGTGTTTGTTAAATTTTGTGATTTAATTAATAAAAAGAAAAAAAGAAGAAAAAAAGGACTACAGCCACACTCTGAATGGCAAAACACAATTTACTCGAATATAAAACTAGATAGCTTTCTTTATTCATAAATATTCGACATAACACCACGTAACACAACATACGTGACAGTATTGCCGCTATCTCCCTGCATGAAATTATACGGTCGACTACTAAACTGGATGGAATGCTTATGAAATAAGATTAAAACTATAAATGAAGCAAAATTGCAAAAAGGTAAGTTTTCTAGAGGTCAAAATGAGTTTTGAGGACCAAAATAAAAAAAACAATTTATCACTATCCGGCCACCATTTTGGTTGTTTATGTTTGCCTCGAACGCTTTCAGGTCGGAACTGGGAAAAACCAACTCGGCTATATCCGACTTCCGACCATCCTCGAATGCAGCATTAATTTAAAGTTTAAACTAATGCTGGATTCGAGGATGGAAAGATATGACACATCCAAGATGGCGGACGTGCTGACGTATGCAAGCAACGTTCGTCCTCCTCAATCAATGCTTGGTCTTTACATGTCTATGAAGTGATTCGTTTGCAGCTTGACTAGCTTTTTGTAGTGCATATCAAGAATTCTAAACACCAATAAGTGTCACAAAGAGATGTAGAAAAGCGTTCCTTCACTGTGGTTGGTTAAAGTTAAAGTGGCCTTAAAACAACTGTCCTCACGTGCACTGCAGCTAAAATAAAATGTCCGGCTAGCATGCCAGTATGCAAAGAAGCAGTGGAGCTGACAAAATATGAGATCGACGTAACTGAGATTAGTGCCGGAATGTCGTTGGCGAGAGCAGAGCAGGTTGGAGCCTCACCTGTGGTCGGGAATGTAACTCGAGCACGGGAGGCGGAGTTAATGCATTTTTCTCCACGGCTTTCCCCCGAGTTTGCGCCAATCTGTTTAAGCGTGCCGTACTTGTCCCACTACGGAATCACGACGCATCTTGAGGAAATGTGTGACTTGTGACCCCCAAACACATTGATAACACCACTGCTCAAAATGAAGAGGGGAACCTTGGCCTTTTTGGGTCGGAAGGACCAATCCCTCTTCGACACCAGCGTCAAAATGAGGGAAATGGGTGAGTACATTGCGAACACAGCAGGTGGAGCGGGGAAAATACTTATTTTACTCAGAAGGAAATGCGACCTTTGTACTTGGTGCATGGACACCCCTGCACGCGCAGGATGGGGTGTGTGTTTTTATTTTTTATTTTTTTTTATTAATCACTCGAAACTATTCTACAGATGGTCCTGAGGTACAGTTTTTACCTAATTAAAAAGAATTAATTAGGCAGATAATTGGGGGAAAAAAACGTGGAAAAAGAAGTGCTGATTCAACTGCTGTACTTAATTAAAAGTGCCTCCACATGTATTTGGCATATTGGCTTAATTTAGCTTTATATTTATCAAATCACGCATAAACAGTATGTTTTTGTTTTTGTTTTTTTGTTTTCTCAAATTTTGAACACCAGAAGCGGATTTTTTAAACAGTGAATATGCCACAAATGGTGCGTATTTATGTAGTTTTAGAAATGTAAATGCTTTTAGAAAAACAACACCATCAACAAGGGGATTAGGTGAAGAAGCAAAAAAAAATATGTACAATAACAATACAAAACTCTAAAGGTGGTTGTATTAATATGTTAGTAATAAGTTTATTCCACTACCATGACTTACATATTGTCTAGCCAATGAACTGAAAACATACAACCAATATTCTAATGGATGGGGAATATCTTGCTTCACCAAATTTTGTTGCTGATGCTCACTAATGCATGCTCCTCCACCTACCGGTTGTCTTTTATTATTATTATTATTTTTTATTTTTTTATGTCACACCATCACCTATAGAGAGGTTGAAAAAATGTAACAAACTTATTTTAACAAAAAAGTAGAGGGTACCGGTACCTGTATCTGTTTTTAAATGTAGAGGGTAAAAGTAAAAATTAATAAAAAAAAAAAAAATTGTAAGGCAATTGAGAACAGTTTTCTTATTTACAAAATTGATCTGGTCGCAATTTAGGGTTCAGTCTTGCCCAACAACAATCCAACAGTGGAGGGGTCAGAGCTAGGATTTCAACTACTGACCCTTTGGTCACCCTTCTTGTTCTGATATGAGAACACCAAAAATCCAAGCTAAGAATGTGCCATAAAACGGCCATTTTTGATTGACACTCAGAGAGTTAGGTGGGCATTTATTACTGTCAAAGTAGTTGTTTGGTGTAGAACAACTTTGTATTATACCAAGGAGGGTTTCAAATATGTAGAACTTTGACAATACATTAGTAATGAGCAACACTGTATCTTTTAACAAAGTATTTTTAGAGTACTGATACATCTGTTGGAATACAGACCACCTTTTGATAACTGTATGGATGTTGACATACATTCATAATCTTATAAACATTTATTTTTGCAGCCGGGCCTTCCCAAACAGGAAATAAATCAATCATCATATTATTGGAAAACAGATCATCCCAGATAAAGCTGCCCTCATATTGTCATAAGTGTTTGATCCTCTTTTTAACTTCTGTATATTATTGATCCTCAGTTTTCACCACGAAAAGCTGCTAGATGAGTAGGACTAAAGAAGAACATTTGTCTATTTAAATCCAGCAGATTTTACTAACAGTTGACTGGACTAGTTCTAAAATCGCAGCTACTTCATTCTGTGGCGATTCCCACGTTAATTCAATGTTTTTATTTTTGGGTGTTGCATGATGATATTTTGCCACGTGTGGACATTAAAGAGACTGTCTGTCTTAAAATAAGTATTGTCTTTGGCTGCTAAACATCTCGTCTTTCAACAGGCCTGATGAGAAAAGCGTTAAGTCAAAGGTTTCAAAACATCTTGGCTAAGTGCTTTTGCGTGACATTTCATCGCTTCACTCGGCGTCACGTTCTTGTTTGCCAATTGAACTTAAAAAAAAAAAAAAACAGCTGAAGAATGTCAGAACACCGACATGACTTATCTTCTCCCGTCACAGCTATTTTATTGCCACTTCCCGGTTTCGCAACATCTTTTTTTTTTTTTTCATGCCAAACTCCACCCCAGTTTAAAATGATTCTTTTTCACGGTCTGCGTGTGAAGATGCAATAATTTAGAACAACACATCCTAAAAGCATTTTTTGACTTTCATAAAATTTTTACAACCTAAAAAATATATGTAATTAAAATAATCTGTGACGCAAGTTGACATCCCATTTGTTAATATTTTCCAAATATAGGGTCAAAATGTTACTATAGTTATACCTTCATTAACTAATGTACGGGCATTTTAAATAGACATGAACAAAATAATGAATATGAATGCTGTGGGTTGTGTGGAGTTCACTAATTGATTACACTAATTGATCACATCTATGCAATGTTGTTCTACTCCACTGCAAACTACAACCATAATAATATATTTTGTTAAAGAGATGCTTCACTTATTTAGCCCATTATAGTAATAAAAAGTTCATATTTTGTCAATAATTAATTTGATACTTTCATTATTTTTTCTTCACGTACAAATAGTACCTTTAAAAACACTTTTTTTTTAAATCACACACACACATATATATATATATATATATATATATATATATATATATATATATATTTATATTTATATATTTATATATTTATATAGATCAGTGATGACATCACAGTTGATCAGGTCTCATTTAACAACCAATCACAGCCCAGCTTCAGGAAACAGGTGCACTGCGATTGGTTGTTGCCTTATCCCTGAGCAACTGTGATGTCATCTTCAGTCGACAGCAAGTGGCAAAATGGCCGCCCCCTGAGATGGATAAAAACAGCTGGATTTCGCTGCGTAACTCATATTCCACAAATGTAATATTAATCAGAATGTCATTTTTAAACTAGTGAGGTCACATATATTATTATTGTCCAAAAATGTTTGAGGATAGCTTCCTCTTTAAAGGAATCCTGCCTTCTGAACAAGCCAAATATCTTTAACAAACATTTGCTCTTTTGGTCCAGATAATGTCGAGTTGGTGCTTAACTCGCCGACCTCTCCCGAGTCGGGAACTGCCAGCGTGCGTGCCAGGCCCACTGTCAAGCATTACTCTGTGAGTAGCTGATTGTTTTCTTTATATCTATCGCTTGCTTTTCTGGAATCTGTGAAGTCTGCGAAAGTTACGTAATAAGCTTCATAGACGCCTTTACGCCTTTTTGTCATCATCATAAATGTCTCGTATTCTGTGTTGTGGTTTCGCGTGCCACAAGTCCTTCACCGCTTTTCTGCAAACATCCGAAGCTGTCTTGCCAGGTTGTGGAGCTAAGATCCACGCGAGATCCATTTACGTTCTGCTATTATGCCTTTTTACAAAGCCATGGTGAGGAATTATTACTTACATTACATGGATGGTTTGTTCTAACTTAAAAAAGCCCAAGTTCAACATGTTTTGTTACTTAAGGCTGCGCTTTAACATGTAAAAAATTATGATTAGCACACCCACAATTTGTAACAAGCTGAGGGGCAAACCTGAAATAGACCAAGTTAAAAATATACTGACTTTTATTATTACATGTGATCACTAGTACTTCTTGTTCCGCAGGATTCCCTCAGCTGAAGCTCTCAAAAATATTAGCACCTTGTAATTATTAGTATTTCCGTGAGGCTGTTCCGCAATTGCGCTCCCAAAAATTCAACACCTGTACCACTATCTTTAATATGCAAATCATGTGTTCTTTTAAGAGCACACATACTCAAAATGATAATATTGCACCTTCCTCATCACAGTGACGTCGAAATGTTTTTCATTAAGAGACCTGCTAATTAGCATCACGGCATGTGCCGTCTATATGGCTGTTTTGCAAAAACAAATGCTTCATAATACGTCACTGAACACTCTGGTTCACACACCCCAGTGCGTGGGAGTCGTGAGTGTTTGCGTCTGAGGCATGTTGGATGTGGCACACCCAAAAAAGCACATGGGCATGTGTCGTATTTCCTGCAAATTTAGGAGCACTGTTTCCCAATACAGTGTTCCCTCATTTATCGCGGGTTCATCTTTCATGACCTCATTGTTTCGCTAGTTTTTTACAATGTTTTTTATATATATATATATATATATATATATGTATTTTACTGTGCTGTATAATAAGTAAATAAAAAAAAAACCAAAACATACTTTTAAAGGAAAAAAATTGTGTAAACTAAAAATCATACCAAAACGAAAAAAACATATATAATAAATGGAAAAAATATATATACTGTGCTGTATAATAAGTAAATTAAAAGTAAAAAAAAAACAACAAAATATACTTTTAATTAAAAAAATTAATGTAAATGAAAAAATAACATGATGAATGAAAAAGCATTTATAATAAAGTAAAAATCATGTAAAAAAATGAAAAAAAAAATGTAATAAACAAAAAATATATATATAATCAACATGATTTTTTTTTTTTTTTTTTAAATATTCAGACTTCCTTTTACATAACATTCTAATATTCTTAATCGTCATCCCAGGACAAAAATTGCATTGTTTGTCGCTTGCTACTGTTATACTGCAGCAAGTTCCATTTTCTGTTCATGGTCTGTTTACAATCAGATACACTTCTGTGCACTGGTGCCCTATTTTTCTTCTTTTTTTTTTTTTTGGGCCCATTAGGAAAATGACAACATGCTAAACCGCAGTGGATTTTGTGTTGTAGCAACAGAGATTTTGTTTATGATTAGTGGCGTCTGATCTGTGAGTCTTTTCCACTCAGGCACAAACAATCAGGTTTCCAAGTGACAGTGTGCTAAGTTGCAGGTAACACAAGACAATGGTGAGCAATAAAAGGCGGAGCCCCTTTCCCCTCTGATTCATAATTTGTGGCATGCGAGTGAAGCATGCGAGGTGTGTACAAGTTTTCACTGTAAGACAGAAGCCGAATAGAGTTTGATGATCTGAACACCTCGTTAGTTTCTGGAAAAAAATCTTCACAAAAATTCAGATTTTTATTTTATTTATTTTTTTAATTAATGTTCTCCTTTGATTATAGAAAAAAAAAAAACACATAAAAGTGACACAATTGTAATTCAGATTGGCTTTTTTTTTTTTTTTTTGCTTTATTTCCCCTGATACCAAACATTACATTTTCCCCACTAAGACCTTATTTTGTTAAAGATCCAGATCAAGGTTAAAGGTTATTTTAGTATGGACGTTTTTATTTTTATGGTTGGTTTTACTAGATTTTATACGTATGATAGATAGTGTGCGGATCTGTGCAGCACTTTGGAAACGCTTGTTTATAAAATGTGCTATAGAAATAAAGGGGATAGGATTGGAAAACAAACAAACTAACAAAAAAAAAAAATGGGATTCTTAACACCGCTCCCTCATTTGTTGTTGGGAGCAGTTTATGAGAGTGCCACAAATAAAGGTAATGGTTACTACAACTATGTACATATGTGATATGTGTGTAAAATTTCCAAATTTTGCACAAGGTCAGCTTTAGCAGGCATATATTTATTGATATACTATTTCTTTCAACAGTTCTATAACAAGATGTAAAGATGGTATATTTGTTTTCAGGTGTTTTTGTAAGGTCACACTTGATGCAATGATATTTGCTTTTCCCCCCCAACTTAGACATCTGAGAGTTTACAAGGGTATGCTGTTCCAACACCGAGAGTCCCAGTCCTCCCCACCAGTATCAGTGGTCCAAAGATCAATGGCGCAGGTGAGTGTCTTTTTCTTAAGTTTGCTGAGCTTCACTGATAGAATAAGGTTGTTTTGAAGGTGCTTCAGTCTAAGTCTGTGTTTGCTTAGTCTGTTGATAAGTAGCTTCTCTGAATGTGGCGTCAACTAGATGGCAAGTTTCAGTTTGTTGACAGAGTGAGAGTGTTCTTTGAAACAAGTGAATTTCTTTCCACTTATTTGACCTTCTCAAATCTCATCTGTAATCATTTACAGTCCACATTGGTTTGCAGTGGCGTAGAACAGGGCTGGGTAAACTCGGTCCTCGAGGGCCGGAGTCCTGTAGGTTTTGGAGGTTTCCCTCTTCCAACACAAGCTGATTCCAATCAACAGGATCGTTATCAGGCTTATGAAAACTTGGCTGATGAGCTGATCATATATCATATATATATATATATATATACATATATATATATATATATATATATATATATATATATATATATATATATATATATATATATATATATATATATATATATATATATATATATATATATATATTACTTTTCATTCTCTTTCTTGTTGATCTATTTCTTTGGACCTTGATTGTGGGTTCGATCCTCAACCTTTGTGACCATGTCGAAAGTGTGTTTGAGCAAGATACTGAATCCACAGTTACTTCTGATGCTGTGTCATTATTCAGTAAAAATGAGGAGACAGTGATAATTGAAGTACCTAGGTCGAGAATAAAGGATTCTTATAGAAGCCAAGTGAATCCCAAACATGTAAATAAATGATCCTTAGTGCTAAAAAAAGACATTAAATGGTCTGACAATTCTTAAAATCTCATTCATTGTCTTTCCTTTCATAGTCAATGGAGATCACTTCACCTATGACTTTGCAGAAGAAGAAATATTAGTCCCTCCTCCTCCCTCCATGGCTCCTCCCCCGCCACCAGAGACATTTATCCTCCCTCCACCAGACTTTATGGGCTACCTCAGCAGTTTAGAGGTGGCCGCCCTTCAGCCTCCCCCGACACATGCTCCGAAGCCACCCGAGACAAATCGTCGCATCATAAAACCTCCACCGAAGGCCCCACCGAAGCCTCCGTCGACAGGTTCCAGTAGCTCCGCCTCTTCCACTCCCATTTCAAAACCGTCCCCAGCGAAAGTTCCCAAACATCCAAATTACGCCCCGCCGCCTCCCCCCGCTAAAGGGCAGCCGAAGCCCACAAAGACTCCCCCTCCGAAACCTATTCGACTCTCATCTATGAACAACCTCGACTCTCCGCCGCAGTTTCCTGCCCCGCTTCCACCTGCGCAGACTCCCACGCAATCAACCTTCAATCCTCAAAACGCAGCGAAGCTTAACCATGTTTCCAACACCTCCATCCTCAGGAGCTATGAAGAACAAGACGCAAGACCCAAGCAGATGCTCCTCCTGGAAGATACTGCGTCTGCTAGGCCAGTCCCAATGTTGGTCCCGGTGAATGGGAACGTCCCCAGGGAGACGCCGACCAAGCCAATTCGCAAAGATCCGCAGCATCACAAAGAGAATTTGCAAAGTACAGATCTCACTCATAAATCTCGACATGAGCCACCCCAATCAATTCCCGATGATGTTCGGTATCATAAAGAGAATATACAAAGTATTCCGCCCATGCGTGAGGTGACCCCAAAGGCTAATACAGTAACAGTGTCAGCGCAGAATGAAGCAGTCAAACCACTCAGGGTGTCGTACCAAATACCAAGAAAGCTTCAGACAGTGAACAAAACTCGATTGACTTCTCAGAATATCCAAGGCAAACTTGGTCCACAACCAGCTGGTAACTTTAGTCCGATATCGGATGAGACGCCTGCAGCTTCCCCGCTTTCTCTTCTAATGGCGGCTAAGGAACGGGATCGATTTAAGGGTTTTCAATCTCAAGAAATCGGCACCATAAGGAGTAATCAACGTAGAGGAAGCTTTCACAACAATCCCATTCCCAAAACCGTCCCAACAATGTCAAGAGCCATCTCAAGCTCGTCTCTCTTACATCAGGACAAAGTACAAGTAAGTCCGACTTCCGTTAGTCCCACGCAGTATTGGGAAACAAAATCAGCAACGATTGCACAGATCAATAATGAACCAATATACAGTAATTGGACACAACCAACTTCATCTTCACATATGAGTAACCGACTTGTGGAGAGGAAAGAGTCCTACGTTAAATCTGGAGGGGGGAAGGAACACGTAGTCATGCCTTTACTCCCTCCACCTCCAGAATTTGAGGATTTTGGTGGTATTATGGACTCCCCTCCTTCCATGCGTCCCCCTGACCCCCCGTTGAAATATGCATCACTACCAAATATAAACTCTCTTCCACCTGCTCACATTCCGCCCACGCCCTCAAAACACCCATCCCATAATGTCGGTGTCCAACCGAAGTCGCAGTTCCAGACTAATTCAAAGGTAAACCCTGCGCAGCAGCAGCAGCCAACAGCTCAATCGCCAAGTCAAACCACGCTTGTGAGCATCTTACAAAAAAAGATGCTGGAGATGGACCACAAAATTACTACCACGGATGAGGCAGACTATGACGCCGACGACTGGGCTGTCCCGCTCTCCGAGGACATCAAAGTCATCCCAAAGAGCACGCCACAGGCTAAGAGTGTTTCTACTGGGACCAAGCAAACAGCAACGCACCACAAGCAGGAGTTCAATGGCAAAGTGGCGAGAAAAATTCCGGAGATTAACAGGTAAGACCTCCAAAGTGCTTCTTACTTGAGCACGTTTGGATCGATTTCCCAGTCTAATGATTATGATGTTCTCTTTTCCAGCAATGAAGTGCAGTCCAGCCATCATCAGTTTGGTATGACGTATCGAATTCGGCCTGGAACCAAACAACCCATTACTCTCATTAGGAAAGGACTATCATGAGTAAACAGGATCCATTTTACATCCTACTAACGCAGCACATTCTGGAGAGTAAATTTGACTCTAAACAGATAAGTCTATTTGGTCCCACTCTAAACAGAGTCAAATTTACACTTGTAAGAGAATTTTAAGAAGTCACTCAAGGTTTGAGGGACAAACTTAAGGTTGGGATGCTACGGAGCCCCTAAGGTGACATGGTAGAAAAAAAAACAACAACTTTGCGTTCCCTCCCAAAGTTTTGTTAAAACAGCACTGTCTTTGGTACAAGGCTTGATGCTATGGTGGGAGTCAGTAAAATCCATATTTGTCATATGTGTACATTTAATATAATACCACAGAAACAATTGACTAATATAAAAACAAAATTTTAGAAATCTGTGTTACTTAAGAGTACAGTACTGAAAAACAATTAAGCATTGAAATTGGAAGTTATGTGCTGCAAACATTATGCCAAGCGTTAATAGAACCTTTAACAAAGTGTTTAGAGCAAACATCTTAAACCTTGAAAAATGTCTCGGCTTCTCACAGATTCTGACTTGATCCCTTCCACATGTATTGTTACAGCCACACACCGCACAGTAATTCACCATTTTTTTACATTAGCTATCAGATGTATCTATTAGCCTTCCATTAGTGTTAATGTCACATTTTATCCGAGATGTTGAATGTAAATTTGAATCGTGTAAAGTGAAATTAAGCACTTGCCATACAGTATACTGTTGCTGTAATCTTCATTCACTGTCAAATTGTATGTAATGTTATGTAGGGTAATCAGTTTGCAACGTGAAAATCTTTGATTTGGATTATTATAATCAATGAAGGATATTTTATTTTTGTATTCTTATGCAGTAAAAACTGAAAATGTGATAATGCTGATGGTTTTCAGCAACATTACATTTGTACATATATTTATATGGTCGTCTATGATTGAAATATTCATCACCTAAGCAAATTTGATTGTCATATCTCAACAATCTCATTCTGGTTAATAAATTCAAATTGATCAGAAATGTTCAGAGGTCTTGAATTTTGTGTGTGCGCCAAACATGTTCGTATTCATAATGGAAGCACTTTGAGTGCAGTGACTCTGAAAAGCTTTTATTTCATATCATTTATTATACAAACATAATGGATGTCTCGCTAAGACTATGGAATTCACTAAAGTTCTAAACATAAAGCTTCTGCAGTGTAAATGAGTCTAAGAGGAGTTTGGGGCTCCCCCTGTTGGCTCCACTGTGTGGTGAAGTACAAGGTGATCCCAGCCCACAGTGGTGACGTCATTCGAGCCTCCGTGAAGCCAGCACACACCCTTGACAAAGTCTTGGTGGCGTCGATCTCTAAATCTACAAAAGGAAACATAAAAAAATTGGTACAGTATATTACAATCTCAGAAAAGCTGGTCTGTGTCAACACTCACATTTCCTGCAGTTCTGAGTTTAAAACGGCAAGGGAGCAATCGTCACTGATGGAGGCCAGCAAAGATGTACTGCAATGAAAACAAAATAAATCATGAATAATAATTAAACGTTTAGAGGTTACGTCAGGCATTCACGTGTACCTGTGTGTCGAAAACGCCAGCCCGTTCACTCTGCGGCTGTGGACGTTCGCCGCGCGAGCCGGCTCTGTCGCTAGGAAATCCTTGACGGTCACTCTGCCGAGCTCGTCGCCTGAGGCGCACGGGATGTGATTTGGGGTGGGAAAATACATTACAAAATTCTGTGTTTTTAAACAAGGTGGTGTTTATACCAAAAGCGATGGTGCTTCTGTGCTCAGGATGCCAGGAAACAGTGGTGGGCAAGCAGTGGGAAGCCTCGACATCTAATGAGCGGGAAAAAACAGAAATTTAAGAACATTGTCACCTGGGAAAAAAAAAAAAAAATCAATAAGCAATAAAATGATTTGTAATTTGTTCATATATACAGTGAACCCTGTATCATTATTAGATGGGAACGCTATTTGTAATATTAAATGCAACCAACTAGTACATGTTGCTCACCTATTCTTGTGGCTGGTTTATTTGGTTTCCGTGTGTCCCACATAAGCACACGGCCATCCTGAGAGGAGAGATAAGACACACCTTTAGGGAACAGCTCTATGTTCCTCTTTACGCGTCACATGGACATTTTTAAAAACTTTGGATTACGGATAGACCGATAAAACTGGTATCTCACTGAGCGGTGAATGCTTGCGCCTAGGGGTGTGAATTGCCTCGTACCTGACGATTCGATTCGTATCACGATTCACAGGTCACGATTCGATTCGAAACCGATTAATCCCGATACGAATTTATAAGTCGATTGTTGCGATTTTTTTTCATTCAAATTTAGAAAATACTAATCAGTAAGCTTGTAGAGTGTAAGATTTATATGAAAATGTATTATTTATTTATCTGAAATTTCAGTCTTATAGAGGTTGTAATCTGTTTCATGTTTGAACAGCATTAAAATAAAATATTAAGGCTTAATGTTCCGTTCATATAACATTCTTCCATGCTCAAGGTGTGAATCCTAACCCGAAGTCAGACGTTTTGTTGAATATTTTTCCATTAAAAATGGAGGTTTAAAAATCGATTCACACACACAAAAAAAAAAAAAAAAAAAAAAAAGGCAATGATGATAAGACGTTGAATCGGTAAGACTACCGAATGAACAATTCTGAGCTCTTAAAATTTTTTTTTTTTAAAAATAAATAAAAAATCGATTTTTTTTATCGAATCGATTCGAGAATCGCGCGATGTAGTATCGCGATATATCGCCGAATCGATTTTTTTTAACACCCCTACTTGCGACCGTAGCGAATTTAGGGTTTTCATCAGGATTTGTAAGATGTTCACAGTTTTTACTTGTTGTAAACACATTTGAAACATTCAGACAATTTTTCACTGCAAAGATCTTTTGAAACATTTTACGAACCTTGACGAAAACCCCCAAATGAGCTACATTCCCATGCATTTGTTGCTCAGCGAGATACAGGGAACTTTTTATTTACGGTTCTATTTCAAGTTCCACTTTATAAAAAAAAAAATATGCTGTTACTAGGAACTCCCTTCACTTTTTATTTTTAAAAATATTTAAAAAAAAAATTCTGGGGGGAATTATGTTGACATTGTGGAAAACCTAATTTACAGTAGAAAACTTCAGTGAACTATTTACTTGCTGAGTTTTTAATTATCTTAACACATGATGGTGACCCTGGAAACTCCCTGCAATTTTTATTATAATTTGTAAACAAATCTGTCAATTCTTTATACGTTTAAAATTAAAAGAGGTTTTTTTTAATTTTATTTTGACACTAATATTTTCTCTTTTACTGCAAATGAATATCAGCTTGAAATATCAGTTATTGGCTTCCTTAACTATTAATAATCGAGATCGGCCTTGAAAAAAAACATCGGTCTATCACTAATTTAGATTATAAGCAGATATGAGAACAAAATGACTCAGAATTGATGAACAGCATCATACCTGACCACAGGAGATGAAAAGAGAATTGTCAGTAGGACTGCAGGCAACGCAAGTGACTGGTTGCGTGTGCACTGGAGGATGGAAATGGGGAACAAGATTCGTTGTGTACTTGAATAGCGGACATTTTTGAAAGTCGGATTTAAAACTCAGAACATGTATGCACTATACAATATGAAAATTGAGTGTGAACACAACATTACCCTTACCGTTGTACGAAGTGACAACTGTCTCCTGACTCAGGTCCCACACTTTAATGCTGCAGACAAATGACAACAAACAAACAAGCTCATGTTCTGCAGTTTGAATCCACGTGACAACTTCTTACCTGCAGTCCATGCTCCCCGTGATGGCACTGTTTGCTGCAGCTACGGGACTCACGGAAGTGACAATATGATCATGCTCGTGCTTGGTGAAGCGGTTGACCAGGAGGCGCTCATCTTCATCCAGCTCCCATAGCTCCAAAGCACCTGTCACGGTCCAACCACCACAGGTTAGCTCATTAAAAAAATAAATAGAAAATGTCCTGTTATGAAGATCTGCTCTTACCTGAATCCGATGCCACGACGACACCCTTTTCCAAAACCCACTTGACGTCCGTTACTCCGGTCTCGGTCTGCACGCCAGCTTTGCAGAAGCCCTCGTTTGGGGCCTTCTCGGGGTCGCTGTAGAGCCATATAGAACCCTGCCAACTCCTGCCGGTGAGGCTGGAAGAACCGAGCAGCAAGGTGCCATCTGGAAGGAAAGATGGTGGAAGGAAAATAAACACGTTAATGGTGACAATATCTAGCCTTTGTAGTAAATAAATCATTTCCAGACCAGTTAAATGAAATTGACTAATACGTGCTTTTAGAATGTGAGAGGGTTTGAATCTGGGTTCTGTGTTTAGGTAAAATGCATGCAACAGAAAAAAAGTGAATACTGTATTGCCTCAGTTACTGAACGCAACATTTTAATGCCAAAAATCATTGAAGCAATTACAGTGGTGACGCAGCCTCAGCCCATTTCTCTGCTGTATGAGTATTTTTGCTCAGAGACATTTAAGATATATTACTATTTATATACATAGTGAGCACTTAAAAAAAACAAAAAACAAAACAAAACATCACATTTGCTTGGGCCTTACGTACCTGCTCTGTACTGCGCCGCACACAGATGTTTTTCCATGCATGCTGGAGCATTAGGAGGTATATTCCAAGGATTCTCCTTTGTCATCGTAGTTTCCAGTCCTGCAACTTTCATTCAAATAATCGCAGGTGAAGTTTGCACCGGGATGAGATAATCCTCAACAACCAAAATCAGTGCGCAATGAATGCAATCGCTAAAAATTAAATGACTTAATCGGAAGTAATAGTTGTTGTTTTTTTTAGCCAGAACATGCAGCGAATAGCATACTAAAATGAACTGTTTCTACACATATAGCGAGGGGAAAACAGTGGCTGTCCTTTCTAAAATGAGTGAAAGTAGAACCAACACGCGGCTGCTTGTTCTTCTTCGGTGGTACTACTTCCTCTTTTCCCTTTTGTGGAAGCTGTTGCTATACTGCCATCTTCAGGACAAATACTAGATGTCAGTCAGCTAATAGACGTCATCGACGTTATCCGTTCCGAAAAGATTCCTGGCTGTTTTGGATACATGTGTATTTCTCTTCTGATGTCTCAATCAACATAATATTCCTGTTTGCTATCCGGCTTTATTTTTTTTTTATGCAAAACGAGTGACAGGCGAATTTCACCATCTAGGAAACCTGTAAACGGTGGGTTTCCTGTAAAGTTCACTTTATTTAACAGGAAATGAGAGGCCTGATAGGTAGCTTGCTATAGGAGATGGTCAGAAATGTTCCAGGACTGGTGTCACAAATATATATTTTAAAACCAAACAAAAAACTCCAAGTTATTCTTAGAGCCAGGTGATCAACCAGAACATCCACAAATCCATATGGCATAGCTTTGATCAGTGCACAAGAAGAAGGGAGGATCTGGATTGGGATTATTTAAGAAAATTATTTGATGTTGTCAGCTACAAGAGTCATTTGTGCCAGCATAAACCCTCCCTACCATTTTGCGGAGTTCAAAAGTTCATCGTCTAATCTGAAAAACATACAGGTGTGTATTTGCTAAGGTTAAATTGTGAACTTGTGATTACCTAATTCATTTGTTGTTGTTGTTCTTTTATTTTGCTCTTGCAGGACAAGAACAACTGTGTCCAATGACTTCCCCCCCTCATCCTTTTTTTATTTTTTTTTATTTTTTTTTTTAAACAGAGAAATTAGTTTTTTTTTTGTTGCTGTGCAAAGTTATCAAAAAGGGTATCGTGTATAAATTGAGTGCAAATAATAATTTGTATCTTTTAATTTCTAACTTGTAGTTTGGACTTTTTTTTTTTTAACTTCTACTTTATAAAAGGAATTGAATCGGTTACGCCTTTCACATTATTATTAATGTTGTTATTATTATGACTCTACACACGTAGGCTACCTATGCTCATTAAGTACATACAGTGAGTACATGTGGAACCTGTGAATTAAAAAACAGAAGAAACTGTACTTTTGAAAGAAAGTGCAGTTCCTGACAAAGCTTTTGTTTTGAAGGCGGATGAAAGGTGGCGGAAGTAGCGTTATCGCTCATGCTAACTTCACACTCCTGTCTGCGAATCTTAAATCGATGAGTGATTGGCTGTCTTCTCGGTCAAGATTCTGGGGGTCTATTAACGCGAAAGGTAAATGCCAACCACGTCAAGTGGTCGGAGTCAAATGATGTTCTAATTTAAAAAAAAAAAAAAAAAAAAAAAAAAGAGCAGTCCTCGGTGCAGTTCACGGTATCTATGTGACGTTGGCTGTCACAGTAGGCGCCTTTGTCTCGGCTTTGGCGTTTTGATATTTTTGGAAGGCTAACCGTTAAGTGTTTTGCTAACGTTAGCGGTCCTGCGCGCGCCTTGAGGGGCATCGCAGCTCAGGTGTGCAGACAGACCCCATATGGGCAGGAGTGCCGGGGCCTGGAGGGGGGAGGAAAGAAACTCCATACGTGCAGGGGGAGGAACGTTCAGTAATTCTTCAGCGATATTACTTAGAATGATAATACACCTGACAGCTGCCAGAAACAACCGCTGAGTATTGAACATGAATTGCGTATTTACGCTGCAAACATCTATATTTGTAAAATATAAGTCATAATTGTACACTTTCAAGGCTGATGTGTGTAGGTCTGAAGAAAAAGTAAATGTTGCTAACCCATGATTTGACCTTACAACAGGTGTCAGATTCATGGATTGAACAATGCATTTCCAAGGACGTCCACTGTGCCTTTCAGTGACTCTTCCAGTCTCTGTTGACCTGCTGATGACACTCTGTAGCCACTTCCCTTTTAAGTACATCCTTTTGGAAGCCTTGCAATGGTGCGCTTGATCAGTTGTCAGGTGTTTTCTTGGTTCCATGCTGTCAAAATGTGAACAGTAAGATGAAGAGGCCTGTTTAAATACCAATTTTATTTGAACAAGGACATGTTTTGATCCATTCGTGGTTTGAACACATGTTGTGAATTTTGGAGTTAAGCAAGGAAAAAGCTACTGAAACAAGCAACAGTTGGATATATGCATTCAAAAGTTTAGAGGTCAAATTAAGTTCACCTAAGTTTATAGTGCATTTTATGTTCATCCAGAAATATCTACCAAAATAAGTATTATCTTTATATACTTTATTTTACACTGATCTAAGCGACACACAACCACACGAAAACGGTCACCCCAAAAAATAAAATAATAATAATAATGTCTTAATTTACTCTGATTTATTTAATGGGAACTCTGTGCTTGTTCTCTTGAACGTGAAGCTCTTATTCTGTTGTGTAAATGGCAACAGGTGGAAACATGTTGGTTGGGCCTTTCATCTAGTGGACTGGATTTAATTGTTCTGCGTGCTCTTACATGTCACTGGCATAGATGTATGAATTTAATAAAAGTTCTTTCGTAATAAATTTTTGGAACAACTATGTGCAGTTTTACACAGCACACCTTGTGGTCGGGAATTACTTCACTAGAGATGAACGAAAATATTTGTTTGAATCTGATGTGCCAATCACTCTGTAAGAGTCTAAATCTCGTGATTTTACTTACCCTCTTTAGGGGTTCGTCATGGCCTTGAAAAGGAGAAGAGCGGCATCCCCCTCTAGCAGCGTGAGTGGAGGAGATTTTGATGATAGCCAGCCTTCGTCCTTGGTGTCTTCAAGTGGGCGAAAGAGGAGAAGGACCTCAAACATTCCAACTGTGGATCCTGTAATTGTCACTTTTTCTCGGGGTTTTTTTGCCGTTAAAATTACGTCACAGCTGATATTGATGTAATAATTTCATGTGAGTTTTGACTTGTCTTCCAGATTGCTGTGTGCCATGAACTGTACAACACAGTCAGAGACTACAAGGATGACCAAGGCAGGATGTTGTGCGAGCTGTTCATCAGAGCCCCTAAACGAAGGTGAGCGCAAGCTTGTGGTGTTACTCGAATGAACCAGCAGTGGCCCTCATATCATCCACTTTTCCATCTCAAGGAACCAGCCAGACTATTACCATGTCGTTTCTCAGCCGATTGACATGATGAAGATCCAGCAGAAATTAAAGATGGAGGAATACGATGACGTCGAACAGCTCACCAGTGACTTTCAGCTCCTGTTTCACAATGCCAAAACATACTATAAGGTAAACTCTCACCATAAAGAAGCACCTCTTGAGGAATTCATCAGTCTGGTTGGGCTAGACAAGTGATTATCAACAACTGCCGCTGAGCATGAGTGTTGGGAAATAATGTATTTTTATTTAGCTATCTATGCCAGTGACGTCTCGTGACAGGCAGAACAATTAATTGCACTTCCAAAAGATATGATTAACCTTTATATGCACTTGTTTCCATTCATACAACAGTAGGGCTGCTCGATTATGGGAAAAAAAAATAATAATCACAATTATTTTGCCAATAATTGAAATAACAATTATTAAAACAATTGTTTATTTTTTCGTACAAAACAAGGATATGATTGACCAATTAAAAAATAGAAACAGGTAACTTATGTGAGTTACTTTTGGACCAAACATAATATATTTATTTGTTTATGTTGGCAAAAACTTGAAGTTGGAGTGCAGCATGTGCACTGTACAGTAGGACGATCATTTATTTATTTTTGGTACAGAACAAGAAAATGTTTAAATGTAAAAAAACAAATTAAAAATATTAAAACAAATAAAAATGTTTTGAAAGACTATAATTATGCAAGTTCCTTTTGGATAAAACAAATTTAATCAAATTAGTTATTTTAAAATTTAAAAAAGGTGCAAATGTATAAATTTATCCAAGTCAAAAATTAGTATTATTAATCTTTTTTTTCCTTTTTTTTTATTTACTATTATGCAGATTTTGTAATAAAAAATAAATAAATAAATAATTATTATTAAATAAGAAATAATTAAAAATAAATAAATAATTCCAGTATGGCCAAGTTTCCCAATACTTTTGTCCTTCACTCTTCAAGGTACTGTATCTTATAATGAACTTGTCTGTCTTGAGCAGTCAGACAGTGCAGAGTTCCGGGCAGCCTGCAAACTGTGGGACCTTTATCAACGTACCAAGAACGAATTTGTTCAGCCAGGCGATGATGACGAGGACGATGAGACCAGTTACGATGCACAAGACGCACCCAGCGGGTCAACTGAGGATGAGGTGAGTCGAATGGTAATGATTAGAAGGAAGTTGTTTGCATCAATTAAGAGGGAGACTCGGATCATGTCATGTAATAATATATTTTGGGTCCAGATCTATTGAAAAAAAAAAATGGCTTTCAACATTTCCTTTTCTTAACTGATTACTCACATAAATTACAGAGTGCGCCGACCTGCTTGAGAGACGTCCTTGAACATCTACTTGATGCCGTGGTGACGTATGCTGAACCCTCGGGCCGCCTGGTCAGCGATCTCTTTCAGAGGCTGCCCTCCAAAGCGGTACAAAAGTATTCACCATCATTCAAGTGAGAACGAATGACTTTACTTTGACGTGCAATCTCTTTTGTCTTGTTTAGCAATATCCAGATTATTATGCAATCATCAAGGAGCCCATAGATCTGAAACTTGTGGCGCAAAAGATTCAGGTATTACAAAATTAAATATAACCCTCAATGATGTTAATGATCATAAATGTATTTGGTTTAAGATGGGCCACTACAGGAGCATTACTGCCATGGCTAAAGATATCGATTTATTGGTCAAAAATGCCAGAACTTATAATGAGCCTGGATCACAGGTGTTCAAGGTCAGTGTATAGCTGAGACTATAATGTGCACATGGATATTTAAAGGATACATTTTGTAAATTATTTTTTCTTGGATTGTATTTGTGTTCAGGATGCAAACACTATTAAAAAGGTTTTTGCACAAAAGAAGTCAGAGATTGAACACGGAGACCCAATCAAGTCCAGCATTCGTATTAGGTACTAAACAACAAAATACACTGAGGTGAATTATGAGAATAAATAAGTTATTTTATTGTTCTATTTTAATGTCCAGGAATAGGAGGTATGCTCAGGGTGAGCGCTTCTCGGCGATCAGCATGGCTCTGCAGTATGAAAGTGACGAGGACGGGATACTTTCTGGTACATGTTGCCATAATTTAAAGGGGAAGTCAAACAAAATCATTTCTTGACAGTAATATGTTATATGTGACCTCACTAGTCTAAACATGACATTCTGATTAATATTACATTTGTGGAATATGAGTTATGCAGCAAAATCGAGCTGTTTTTATCCATCTCAGGGGGCGGCCATTGTGTCACTTGTGTCAACTGAAGATGACCTCACAGTTGCTCAGCGGTAATGACCAATTACAGCTCACTTATTTCTGAAGCTGAGCTGTGATTGGTTGTTTTCCTTTTTCATTCACAGCAAGTGATATAGATAAATATTGCTGGATTTTGCTGCTTAACTCATTTTCCACTAATGCAATATTAACCAGAGCACTGCATTTAGACTAGTGGGGCTGCATAGAACATATTATTGTCAAGAAATTTGTTTTTGGTTGACTTCCCCTTTTAAACAAACACACCATTTGAATATTGACTCATTTGTAAATAATTGTTATGATCTGTTTTTGTCCTCCCTATTGCTCAGGGTCTGTTCACTACGACGAGGGCGAGTCTGAGGCGGAGAGTTTGACCACTAACATCGACATGAGTAACCCCATCTTCCAGCTTTATGAAGCTGTACGCGGTGCCAGGAACAGCCAAGGCCTTCTGATTTCAGAACCTTTCCTGGAACTGCCCTCTAGGAAGGATTACCCCGACTACTACCAGCAGATCACTCAGCCCTTGTGCCTCCATCAGATCAAGTATGCAAACAGCTATTGACAATTTTTACTTAAAAAAAGGCTATAAATGACATTCTTTATTTTACTGTACAGTATATCCCTTTGACATCACATTCACTCACTTTGCAGTACAGTAATTCTGTACCCTCCTTCCCAAATGTGAGAGCCCTTAATTCCCCACAGGAACAAAATGAAGAACAACGAGTACGACAGTGTTGAGCATATGGACTCTGACCTAACGCTGATGTTTGAGAACGCCAAGCGTTACAATGTTCCCCATTCCTCCATCTATAAGCGGGCGCTTAAGTTACAGCATATTCAGCAGGTGAGCCTCGGTGTCAAATTTCTGGTATTTTTGACATACTGTGGTCATTTTTTGCCTTCTTTTTTTGGACATTTTATGGCTAATTTTTGACATTTGATTCTACCTTTTTTTTGCTATCAATTTTCTGACATTTTTGGCAATTTTGTGGACATTTTTGGTAATTTCGGGGATTTTTTTCCCCTTTTTATTTTCAATTAATTTTCTGACTTTTTAGCAATCAACTTTGACATTTTTGGCAACTTTGTGGACATTTTATGGTCATTTTTGGGATCTTTTTTTGCCTTTATTTTAAATTAATTGTCTGACTTTGCCGATCAATTTTATGTCATTTTTGGAAACTTTGTGGACATGTTATGGTAATTTTGGGGATTTTTTTGCCTTTTTATTTTAGATTAATTTTCTAACTTTTTAGCGATCAACTTTCTGACATTTTTGGCAACTTTGTGGACAATTTATGGATATTTTTGGGATATTTTTTGCCTTTATTTTAAATTAATTGTCTGACTTTTCCGATCAATTTTCTGACATTTTTGGCAGCTTTGTGGACATTTTATGGTATTTTTAGGGATGGTTTTTTTTTTTTTTTTTTGCCTTTTTATTTTACATTAATTTTCTGACTTTTGGCAATTCTAAACACATTTTATGGTATATTTTGCATTTCTTCTTTTGTTTTTGGACATTTCGTGGTTACTTTCTGAACATTTTTTAAACATGATTCTCACCTTTTTTGTGGGTTAAGTTGAAATGAGAGTTGTAAACTGTACATTGATTATATTCTGACTAGATAAAACGAAAGGAGCTTTTACAGAGGGATGATGACGATGGAGACAGTATGCTGTCCTGTGCCACCTCTGACACAAGTAGCACAAAGAGAAAAAGGTACTCACTGTCACTCTCGTTGTCTGCAATTTTCAATTTTAAGACACCCTTTTGTTACCCTTGTTACAGCCACAAGAAGAATACTAAGAAAAATCGAATGAAAGCTCTTTTTGCATCTGTGACGGACGCACGGGAGGCGGGCACTGGCAGGCGACTGTGTGACCTCTTTATGGTAAAGCCCTCCAAGAAGGACTACCCCGATTACTACAAGGTCATCCTGGAGCCCATGGACTTGAGGACCATTGAGCACAACATCCGCTCGGACAAGTACCTCACTGAAGATGCCATGGCGGAAGACATGAAGCTGATGTTCCGCAATGCTCGACACTACAATGAAGAGGGATCACAAGTTACGAGGGTTAACATTGACGTATTTTTTACTTGCTTTGTTGGTCATTTGTCACTGAATTTTTTTTTTTGGTTTGTTTTTGCTTGCCAGGTCTTCAATGATGCTGATGTACTCGAGAAAATAATGACAGACAGACGCAGGGATCTCGGACCGGTGATAGATGAGGATGACACGGTGTCTTCAAAGATGAAAATAAGTAAGTTATTCACAGCTTTTACATTCTGACACTCTCATATTTGTACAGTATATCAGTATTTTTCTTTCTTCTGATTGGTTGGTTAAAGCAAGCAGAGTTTGACTAGCAACTCTTTTCCAATTTGCACACATTATTACATTTAATAGTCATCATCTATGGTGAGTATTATATACAGATATTTTATCCAAGTACTATGGTTATGTCATATTAGATAGAGAAATATGATAGATAGATAATAGATACATATTGGTTGAAGGTTCTAATCTGCTCCAAATGATCTCCTTGGCACAGTTGCGGGCATATCCCGCCACTGATTTACACAAATTGAAAATTGGATTTAATGAATTCACTCCCTGCCATTTTGACTGAAGCAACACCCTTCACTCTCGGCTGTTTTACTGGATTTTGACTGACTTGCCTACCAAAAGAAACATTGGAGTCTCTTTCATCAGGAAAAAAATATATATTTCTATCTGTTTTCGTGTTGCAGCAATTAGCATTAGAATATAGCAAAGTTTCATCATTATTCACAAATCCATTTAGAACTGTGGGCAAATGAGCTTATTTTCAACATGACCCTGGTTGATCTCCTTTGCTCTGCTGCCACATGCTGGCCGTTTGTGTAATAACTACCATTTCTTCAACCGTTCTCTGCAGTTGAGAGGCTGCATCAAAGCCTTCAGTATGCTCTAGCACCCCCATAAAATGTATAAATACGTCTTTGGGACACTTAAAACATTTAAAATAGAACGTATTTATACGTTTTTGGGAGCAAATGAGTTAACTAGGTCAAAACCATCTATAGCTACCAAATCGTGTGTGGAAGCATCTCTTACTAACAAATTTTGTTTCTTTCAGGAAAGACAAACATGACTGTAAAGAAATCCAAGTATCTTACACCCTTACAACAGAAACTGAATGAGTTGTATGAGTCCGTCAAGAATTACACCGACAAGCGAGGCCGTCGACTCAGCACGATCTTCCTGCGCCTTCCATCCCGTGCCGAGCTGCCAGATTACTACATAGCTATCAAGAAACCGGTGGACATGGAGAAGATCAAGAGCCACATGTTAGCCAATAAGTATCAGGACGTTGACGCACTGGTGGAGGACTTTGTGCTCATGTTCAACAACGCGTGCACGTACAATGAGCCCGAGTCGCTGATTTACCGGGATGCTTTAGTGCTGCACCGGGTGCTGCTGGAGACGAGGCACGCCTTGGAGGGAGGAGAGGACGCCTACGTGCCCGATGTCCCTCGCCTGATCCAGGAGCTCATCCGCAGCCTCTTTGTCTCTGTGCTCGGCCACCAAGATGACGAGGGCCGTTGCTACAGCGATTCTCTGGCCGAGATCCCCGCCAGCGACCCTGCCAACCCAAAGAAGCCCCCTCTAAATTTTGAGATCATCCGAAAGAATGTAGACGGAGGACACTATATGAGGCTGGATGTATTTCAGGACCACATGTTTGAAGTGTTAGAAAAGGCCAGGCAGCTAAATAGGTGAGCTGTTTTTGCCCAATTTGCACAAAATCACATTAGGTGCAGTGAGGATTATTTTTGTATCATTTGTCATTTACAGGACAGACTCTGAAATTTTTGAAGATGCCGTCGAGCTGCAGCAGTTCTTCATCAGGATCCGGGATGAGCTGTGTAAGAACGGAGAGATTTTGATGTCTCCTGCTCTAAGCTATACATCTAAACATCTGCACAATGATGTGGATAAAGAGAAGAAACAAAAGCTCCCGAAAGAGATTGAGGAAGACAAAATCAAGAGGGAAGAGGAGAAAATTGGTACTTGACTTAATGCATTTTTAAAATCACTGTCTTAAGACGGTGTTTCCCAACCTTATTAATGAGCCAAGGCATATATTTTACATGAGAAAAATCATACAGCAAACTGCCAAACAAAAATTTCACAAATCATACCATCCACTGAAATAATGATGATCTAGTCCCAACTTACAAATGCAGTTGTGAAATCTGGGCATGCTTAGTTGAACACAAATCATTCTATTATAGCAGGGGTCTGCAACCTGTGGCTCTGAAGCCACATGTGGCTCTTTAGTCCCTCTCCTGTGGCTCCCCGTGGATCTCTTTTAAAAAAAAAAAAAAAAAAAAAAAAAAAAAAATTAAAAGTTTTTTTTTTGTTTTTTGCACATTTCAAATTTTTAGATTATATATTCTTTAATTAATTGAATTAATTATTTAGAGCTTTAAAAATATTAAAAAATGTCAGTGCAAATTTGTAAGTTTTCAGAAAAAGAGACAAAAAGTAGATTAAAAATTAACGCATCCAAAAAGTCACCATAAAATGTCCAAAAAGGAAGAGGAAAAGCAGAAAATTACCACATAATGTACATAGGAAAAAAAGATAAAAAAGTAAAATGTCCAAAAACAAAAGAAGAAAGGCAGAAAATTACCATAACATGTATTTAGAATTGCCAAAATTCAGAAAAGCAATTTAAAATATAAACGCAAAATAGAAAATTACCATAAAATGTACACAAAGTTGCCAAAAATGTCAAAAAATTGATAGCAAAAAAACAGACAGAAACTCAAAAATTAGCCATAAAATGTCCCAAAAAAAGGAGAGGCAGATGACCACAGTATGTCCAAAAAATTGCCAAAAATGACAGAAAGTGTAAAAAACAAAACAAAACAATGAATTATGACAAATTACACACAAAAAAGTCAATAAATACATAAAACATATACAAAAACGGAAGACGAAAAGTAGAAGAAAATGAATCTCAGGATGCTGCATATTTTCTGTTATGGTGTAATTATCTCAGTACATTAGACTAACATTAACATTGTTTCCTTCATCATAATGTTCAAATATTTTGCTCCTCCAGACAAATTTGTTGTTATTTATTTGGCCTATAAAATGGCTCTTTTGTCAGTAAAGGTTGCTGACCCCTGTATTATATGAACATCAACAAGGTTAATTCTACATGCTGCCCTCTAGTGGAAGAGCATGTCATTGATCTACCTGTTACCATAGAATGCTGACAGTTAGCTTTATGAACAAATATACATTGTTTGTAGTAAAAAAACAAAAAACCCCGCAAAAACACACTAATTAGATGAAATTGGACAATTTACCATAGCACACCCAATGATCTCCCACAGCACACTAGTGGTTGGGAATCACTGGTTAAAATGTTTTCCAGCATATCACCACATATACATGCAGCTTTTTTTTAAGAAAGCATGCTGTGAATTTCCAGAAGCTGAAAAAAGAGAGGAATCCGTCGGAGGTTCCTGGCAGCTGAGTGCACAGCGCACATACAGCCAAGACTGCAGCTTCAAAGACAGCATGTACTGTGTCGGAGACTACGTTTATGTGGAGCCTGCCGAGCCGAACCTCCAGCCTCACATAATCTACATCGAACGCCTGTGGCAAGATGAAACCGGTCAGTCCCGCTGCAACCTGAAGATGATTGAGGCAAGAAAAGCAATGTCATTATTAAATAATTTCAGGTGAGAAATGGCTCTACGGCTGCTGGTTCTACAGGCCAAATGAGACATTCCATGTCGCTACGAGAAAGTTCTTAGAGAAAGAAGTATTTAAGAGCGACTATTACAACAAAGCACGGATCAGCAAGATTCTTGGAAAATGTGTGGTCATGTTTGTAAAGGTAACCACTCTCCTCTGTGTGTCTCCTAAGCAACAACTGTGTAATCACTGTAATGTATAGATGCATGTTGACATTTTTTATGTGAATTTCAGGAGTACTTCAAACTTTGCCCAGAAGGCTTCAGGGCGGAGGACGTCCATGTCTGCGAGTCCCGCTACTCAGCCAAGTCCAAGTCCTTCAAGAAGATCAAGTTGTGGACCATGCCCTTGAGCTCAGTTCGCTTTGTCCCGAGAGAAGTGCCTCTGCCGGTTGTACGCGTAGCATCTATATTTGCCCCCAAAGAAGAGAGAGAAGAAAGAGAAGAGAAACTCATAGAAATTACAGATGAAATCAAAGTGGCAGAATGTAGCAGCATAGACAAGGTAAAGCCCTTTTTCTGTAATAAAATTCACATGCCACCTTCAGAACATTTTACATCTGCAGGAGAGGGAAGATGTCCCATTGGAGATGACCAACGGGGAAGCGGGCTGCCAATACTATGAACAGCTCTGCTACAACAACCTGTGGCTGAAAGTGGGAGACTGCGTCTACATTGGCTCTCATGGGCTAGTGCGCCACCGAGTGGGCAGGTGGAGTCAATGCATCTTTTTTTAAATCAATAAGTTTGGATGCATCAACTGGAGGCGGGAGTAACACACATGTCCACTTAAGTGCAAGTCATAAGTTAGTCTCAAGTCTTATACTTCATGTTTCAAGCAAGTCCCGAGTTCCTGTGCCTGTAATCAAACAAGTCAAGTCGAGTCCCCACTAAATTGCAAGCTAACCAAATAATTACCGTACTAAGGTTAATCAATTCATAACCCAAATTATATACAACTTTGCTCATTTATGTTACATAGAGTTAAAAACAAACACTTTTTTTTTGCTTCCTCAAGAATCAAGATCCAAGATTTTTTTTTTTGTTATGTTAACCAATTTTCAATTATTGTTTACTTATCTGTGTTACTGAGTAGACAACATGAATGTTGCACCGGCGTGCTTGGCCACTATAAAATGTGCAGTGTAACTGTACTGAAAAGAACTATTTGAAAAACAAAACAAATGGCGCACTACCTTGAAAATGCAGATGTTTCTAAATGTATACATGCAAGTCATGTGGCTGAAGCGGAAGTCAAGTCAATTCTTATGGGTACCAAGTTTCAAGTTTTATCCAAGCTAGTCTGAAAATTTGCGACTCAGTCTTACTCGAGTCAAGTCGCGTGATATGAGTCCCCCACACAGTAAATTTGTCTCTAATCAAGGGTCTATTTGGTCCCACTCTAAAACAAGTAAAATAAAAACTTGGAAAAAAAAGAGTTTAAAAAAAAAAAGTCACTCAAGGGTTGAGGAACAAACCCACAACTTCAGGGTGGGAGACAGCCAATCAATTGACAGTCAATCAATTCATTCTTCAACCCTTGTGTAACTTTTTTGTTTTATTTGTTTTATAACAAACTAGTAGTTTTAACCCCTTCAGACCCACATTTTTTTCTGGTGGGCAAAGTTATTTATTATGTAGTTATTTATTTATTTATTTATTGATTACTGATTTGGACCCTTTTGCCACAAAAATATTTTTGGGGTCATGTTTTTATTTGTCATAGTGGACGCCAGGATGTGGCTGTAACGTGTTGTAAACTTACCAAGCTTATATGTAACATTTTTAACATGAACATCATGCCAATCAACTTGCGATTGGTTAGCTAGGATCCAATCATGAACCACAAGTGTGGACAAATTATGTGTTTTCATTGGTTTAGACACAAATTGTCATATCCACAGCAATCATCTATGGGTCCGAAGGGGTTAAAAATACTTTGAGGAAAATTTGCTCTAAATATTGTACTCTCTTCCGACCAAATGTGAATTTTACTCTGTTTAGGGTGGAACCAAATAGACTCTGCTTAGTTTCAAATTTACTCTACCTCATTCATCTAATCTGAATCCATATACTTCATGAACCCTTGAAGTCAGGAGGCCAAAAAAGATTGTCTGTTCTCCAACAAGAAGTTTAATCTTTATTGTACAGAATTGAGAAAATGTGGATGCGAGATGGAGTCGGCTACTTTTTCGGTCCGATCTTCATCCATCCAGAAGAAACGGAGCATGAGCCCACTAAAATGTTCTACAAGAAGGAAGTTTTCCTGAGCAACCTTGAAGAAGCCTGTCCCATGACCTGCATCATAGGTAACCTTCACATCTATAGGACCTCTCCAACCACACTATTTTAGTCATTATAATTGATCTAAGTATGTATTAATTTCACAATTGTGCGTTTCTTGCATATTTCTTGCCTCACAGGGAAGTGTGTGGTGTCATCCTTCAAAGAGTATTTATCTTGTCGACCAACTGAAGTACCCGAAGAGAACGTCCTGCTCTGTGAGAGTCGCTACATTGAAAGTGAGAAGCAAATGAAGCGGTTCAAAGGACTGAAGCGCTTTTCGTCATCCGGAAAGGTGGTGGAGGATGAAATCTACTATTTTAGGTAAGACCGCAGATTGAATACCTGTGGGATACATTTGATTTGTTTACTGTAAAAAATGTGTTTCTATTGACCTTTATATTTTTTATCTACAGGAAGCTTATAGTTCCCCAAAAGGAGCCATCACCTTTGTTAGACAGGAAAATTGAGGAACTGGAGGCCAAGTTTGCTGATATGACGGATGAGGAACTGGAGGAGCTTGGGGATGATGACAGCGAGCTCGATCATTCTCTTCCCCGGATGCATTCGTCCATGTGTGGCGACATGGATATCATGACTTACACTCCACCACAGGTCCGGTTTGTTTGGGTTCATTAAACGCGGCAAAGAAGGAACAGTTAACTGTTTAGCTTGTTGTGTGTGTTTTGTTTTGTTTTGTCCCTCCTGTGTATGCACAGTCAGCCAAATCTCTCAAGGGTCTTTCCAAGAAGGAGGGCTCAAAGCGGAAGATCAACATGAGCGGATACATCCTGTTCAGCAGCGAGATGCGCGCCGTCATTAAAGCCCGCCACCCAGACTACTCCTTTGGCGAACTGAGCCGCCTGGTCGGCACAGAGTGGAGGAACCTGGAAGGTTCGAGGAAAGCAGAGTATGAAGGTGAAGAGGGGCCATGATGACGAAACGTGTCCATTGGTCGGTGAAGTGCATCAAAGAAAATGTCACCTTTTTTGTACTTGATGGTTTGCAGAGCGAGCAGCTAAAGTGGCCGAGCAGCAGGAGCGTGACCGGAGCCAGTACATGACATCCCCGAGAGCAGGTACCCCAGTAGGGGCACTGATAGGAGTGGTGCCTGCTCCAACCCCCATGGGGATGCTAAATACCAGCTTGACGCCTGTGTCAGGTAACCCCTCAGAGTTGCAGAAGGGGCTGGAATAACAAACTTCCCTGCTTGATATACGCATGTTGTATTACATCAGCATGTTTGTGTTGCAAAGTGAACGTCCATGCTCCACTTTTTGCCAAACTGTGGTCCATTTTGCATCCCTCTGCAAAGATACGTGATTCCTAAAATATGTTTTTTTCTTCAGTCCTGCTCAATAACAATTGATGAAATCATTCATTGGCATAGGCAAAAGAGGCTTCAAAAGTAGTGTTTGTGATTTATTTATTTTTTTTAACTTCATTTTAGTAACATTTATTTTGCATTCATTCTCACAGTACAGCTATGAGTGCACGATTGCATATTAATTCACATGTAAAGCATGCTTGTAGTGATGCATGATTAACCAACGCATGTTGCTTTGTTTTGCTGCTCTTCATTCTTAAGCCGCTATGATGGGTGCATGTAGGTCAGCTATGATGCCGCACGGAATGGTTAGCATGACTGGCATACCACCACATCTCACGGGGGGGCCTTTAAACTCCCAGCATCCTCTGCTCGTAATGCCTGGGCTCCCTGGAATGCCGTATTTTGGTAAGAGTGCTGTCATAAACCACCCCGCCTGCCACACAGTTGCTTCCCGTCTGCCAGTCTGACTTGCTGGAGGGGCTACCTGTACCAATAGGCTGTGACCTTTAGTTGATGATTACAGGATGTCATTTGCTCAAAAACAACACATTTTGTTTACCTCAATCTTGAAAAATTAGCAATTACGGATCACATGTTAATGATTGGCATTCCTGAGATTTTTAATGTTGGCAAGATGACATTGATTGTTTTATGAGTCATTGTCTTTGCATTGTAAATATCAGGCATCAACGGTATTGGGGGTGAAACTGGAGTAGGGAGCATTCATGGATCTCAGGTAATAGCTAAGTTCTGAATGTAATATTGATTTGATTTCACTTCATACTCCTGTCTTGTCTTCACACAGATGGTCAAAAATACACACGTATTGTTTTATTGTATTTATTTGAGATGGGTTCTGGCCAACAGGCTCCACCACCATACCCAGGACAAGGTCAGGCTGCCCATCAACAGCCCTCCTCCCCGTTGTTTGTGTCCCCTCCAGCCAAGTCCCAGAGGCTCCTCCACTCTGATGCTTACCTCAGCTACATCGAGGGTCTAACAGCGGAATCATCTACTGTAAGCAAGTGGGACCAAACGCTTTCAGGTCAGTCTTTTTGTCCTGGCATCAATCCAGGAAGAATTATGTTACAGAGGAAACATGACTATATAAACTGTGTATTTTGTGTTTTAGTTAAAAAACAAGATGTGCGCCTGACAAAAGAGCAGGAAAGTAGGCTGCCATCCCATTGGCTGAAGAGTAAAGGAGCCCACAAGACAATGGCCGATGCACTTTGGCGACTGCGTGACCTGATGCTAAGAGATACGCTGAACATTCGCTACACACACAACCTGTAGCGTGGCCATAATCCTAATCTGAGCCTCTTTTCCCAGTCTTGTAAAACAGAGATTGGGTTATGCTCGCTAAAAGTGTTCTTTGTGTTGTTATGTTTAAAGAGATGTTTATGTTAAAAGAGGTTGCTTGTCAAAGTAATTTTTCATTTCACATTTCAGATGTACTGTTCCAAGTGCAATATTAAAACCATCATTCTGTGATGAATACCTTTTTGTTTTCACAATTGTAAAGCCTTAAGTTTGTCTGTGTTCATTTCATGTTTGTTTCATTGAAGTGTATTAAAAACAATGTTGCCAGGTTGTGACTAAGTTGCAGTTTTATTTAAATTCAATTCAAAGTTCATATTTGACTACTTAATATTCTAATACGTGCAAATAATTATGCCCTTGTTTCATTTATGATGAATTTGGGACATCACATACAGTGATAGTTTATTGTGTTTAAGTCAGGAAACAAGGACGTCTCAAGAAAATGTCAATGTGGACGACTTAAAAAACATTTCGCCTAAGAGGAATTGCTAAAAAGGAAGCAATCTGTGGTAAGAAAAAATATGTACTACCATTCATACAGAAGGCAAAGCCATAATGATTAAGAACATAATGAAAGTACTGAAAGCATGAAAGCTGGCTAAATTAAATTAAAATGTGTTTGGTTCAGGTTCTGCAAATGCTTAAGAAGACAGCAACATCACTGAAAATCTGTTTATGAGCCTGTCATGCGCTATGGTAGCCTGTAAGGGATTTTTACAATACAAACACAAAACATCCCAAATATGGTGGGATGTTTTTATGCTCAGGTTTAAAAAGGTTGACTAAAAATGAGAATAATAGTTAGTATTTACAATTACAATTTACAATGTATCATAAAATAACACTCAGTTACTGACTCATATCAACAACATAGGTTTTTTTTTTTTTGTCATATTTTGATTTGTAAGTTGGTCATCAAGAGGGGAACAAGTGAAAAATGTTAAAGGGTGCTAAAGCTGCTATTTGATATTTAGAATATTTAGGAATAATTTTACATCAGCTGAGCTACAGCTAGTCTCAGCCAGGGAAACAGCACAACTACACATGTGCTGTCTTACTTGTAATTTCATGAGTGGGACAAAAAAAACAAAAAAACTCCTCCAATTTGTCATTATTATTATTATTATCTGAAGTCAGAGTTTCCATAAAAGATGCAAGTGCTACATAAATAAAGATGACTTGACTTGACTTTTGTGTAATCTTGATCTGATTTGAATCACTAGGGGCGTAGCTTTCCAACGTTGCTTGACATATGCGCATGCGCAATAGTATGACCGCGCAGTCGCTCCGGACGTTTGAAAGCTGGCACTGCAACCACGAACGTGCAGTGTGTGTGCGTTTGTGTTATACCGCTGCATCTCACACTGATAAATAAGCGGCACAGTGACGGGTAGGTAAGACTGCATGCTTGTTACCAATAGTGGCTGAGACCTCAAAACCACACACCGGGGGCATTAGGTTTTAGATGACCATAAAAGGCGTATCGCTTAGCTTACTTTATCCCTCTGTTAGCAAGTTAGCGCTACGCTAGCAGTGGTTCTATTTACAGGTGCTGACACTCCATGCTGCGAAAGGTTTCGTCTCGCGTCTATGGAGCCCGGCTAACGTTACAAACCAAATTAAACACAGCTTAAAACTTTTACATTTTTACCCCATCGTGTACAAAAGTATGTCACTTTTCCAGTCTAGTTAACATTTATACGCCAAACTGATCTGGAGTCAGCAGGGCTAGCTGAGTGCAGAGTGGAGCATGTCGCTAGGTTAGCTGCTAGCGAGCTAACGTCAGGGCTGTGCTCAATGTTTGAATGGTTATGAATGAAGGGTCTATTCTATATAGTGGACACCTTTGGCTTGATCCCTCGTATATTTGAGACGGATTCTTTCGTATTCGGAAAATCTCGACCCGTAACGTTGAAGTGAATTAGCTGCGCCTTCACGACGGAGCCAAATTCTCATTGATACTTTTTGGACGTCGCTGTTCGGCATTCACTTGCATGGACTGTACATACATCCATTTTCTAATTAGCTGGTCCTCATGAGAGTCGCGTTTGAGCTGGAAACAGAACTGACTTTGGGTAAGAGGCAAGGTACACACACCCTGGACTGGTCGCTAGGAAAGCTATATGCCACCTGGACTTGGATTGGTCGCCAGTCAATCATAGGAAACTAGTTAGACAAACAATTCATGCTTATATTCACACATGTGGACTAGGAGGAAATGAAGGTACATTGTCCTTTTGTTGAGAGAAGCAGGGCACACATTGCACAGTGACTGCCAATCAAATTTGTTGCACATATAGACAACTATTCGCACCTTTTAGACAACCCAGAGTTGTCACTCTCCCCCTGCAGACCGAGTGATGCGGCCAGACTCGACGTGTTACAGGTTGGCGCACATTAATCCCAAAATTCACTTGCAAATATTCACATTTTCACCATGAAATTAGAGGAAGTGTGGAGCAGAAATTTGTCAGCAACAAAAAACAAAAGAAAAAAACAAACAAAAACACTTATTTGTCACAAATGTGTGCAAAGATGAAAAATGTAGTTGCACTGTCAAGTTTTTGGGGCAAAATGTCACCATTTAGGGGTGGTCTGGATCCCTGAACAGTTTAGTGGATAATATTAACCAAATTTTACATAATATTGTGCTTCCAGTGACTCACTTGTGGTCTTCTCCTTCACAGTAGCAACCATGGAACTGAATGATGCTAACCTACAAACCCTCACAGAGTTTCTCAGAAAAACGCTCAACCCAGACCCAACTGTCAGACGTCCAGGTAAAGATGAATTGGTAACAAAAACATGCATTCAATTCGTACATGTTGTTTATACATACATTAATAATCTATTCTATTCCACTTTTGATGGCCATGTCATAACACCTGCTTTGTGGTTTTCTCTGTCGTAGCTGAAAAGTTTCTTGAATCTGTTGAGGGAAACCAGAACTACCCTTTACTCCTCCTCACTTTGCTCGAAAAGTCCCAAGACAGTGTTATTCGTGTCTGTGCTGCTGTTACATTCAAAAACTACATCAAAAGAAACTGGCGCGTTGTGAGTTTTGACAGCTGCATTGATTATTTCATTATTGATGCCGTGGCGTCAGTTATGAAGGTTGTGATTGATTATATTTCTCTGAAGGTTGAAGATGAACCGAACAAAATCTCAGAACAAGACAGAACAACAGTCAAAGCAAACATTGTTAATTTGATGCTAAGCAGTCCGGAACAGATTCAGAAGCAGGTGAGCGTCGTAATGTATATTAAGGAGTTTCATTTCTTCTTTTCTGTTTTTAAATAAAGCCTCCGTTGGTTCTTCTTTTTCCAGTTGAGTGACGCTATCAGCATCATCGGACGGGAAGACTTCCCCCAGAAGTGGCCTGACCTTCTAACAGAGATGGTGACCCGATTCAGAAGCGGAGATTTTCATGTTATCAATGGAGTGCTCCGAACTGCACACTCACTATTTAGGAGGTAGAGCTAATTAGCAAATCCCACAATCACTGTTAATAAGATGTCCTCTCCATGTATGTCTCTATTGTATCTGTCACTATAAGTGCTAGTTTAACCTTTTAATCCAACCACATTTGCCTCCTATTTGTTTATCCCTCTCAGGTATCGCCATGAATTTAAGTCAAATGAGCTTTGGTTGGAGATCAAATTAGTTCTTGATACATTTGCCTTGCCTCTGACGGAGTTGTTCAAGGTTTGTTGTCACTTGTTGTTTCTTACATTAAATATTGTAGCAAAGCACACACATTTTGAAATAAACAATGTTATCGCTCCTGTAACTAATGTTCTTGTTTGTTGCAGGTCACTATTGAGTTGTGTCAGACTCATGCTACCGATGTTAATGCCTTGAAAGTCCTTTTCTCATCACTCACGCTGATCTCCAAGCTTTTCTACAGTCTTAACTTTCAGGTCTGTTCTGTTCATTAAAGTTATGAAAAAAAAAAAAATGTCATTCCACCTTCAATGTATTAATTGACCTTGCCACCAAATTCTGTTATTCTACAGGACCTTCCTGAGTTTTTTGAAGATAATATGGAAACCTGGATGACCAATTTTCATGCGCTTCTTACTTTGGATAATAAACTTGTACAAACAGATGTAAGCATGTTAAAAATTTCAACTTACCTTAAGATGAAATTCCCGTTAAAGGAGATCTCGCGTGTCTGTTCTTTTGATTTCTTAGGATGAGGAGGAAGCAGGCCTCCTCGAGCTGCTGAAGTCCCAGATTTGTGACAACGCCGCGCTTTATGCTCAGAAGTACGATGAAGAGTTTCAGCCATATCTTCCTCGTTTTGTCACTGCCATCTGGAACCTTTTAGTTTCGACAGGCCAGGAAGTTAAATATGACCTGGTAAGGTTGCGCGCAAAATTTTGGTGCGCGTTTGCTCAAGGCTGGCATTTAACCCGTTTTGTTTTTGCTGTAGCTTGTGAGCAACGCCATTCAGTTTTTGGCATCGGTCTGTGAAAGGCCACACTACAAAAATCTATTTGAGGATCAGAATACACTCACGAGCATTTGCGAAAAGGTCATTGTTCCCAATATGGAGTTCCGAAGTAAGTAGCCATTTTGTTTGTAGTCTTTGCTGGCACATGGGAAGGTGTTTGAATTCCAATGTGCTTTTTATGATGTGCCGTTTGACCGTCTTGTCTACAATATTTAATTAGGTGCTGATGAGGAGGCTTTTGAAGATAACTCTGAGGAATATATCCGGAGAGACCTTGAGGGCTCTGGTAAAGATGAAATCATTTCCTTCCTTAATGTTCGATGATTGATTCAACTGTTTGAAATTCAGGATGGATTAATTATTTTCATTGTCAAATGTTTTTTGTTTTGTATTTTAAATTGCGCATTAACGTGTTAAAGTAGTGATTGTTTTCATGCTTGCCCCCCCTTCTCTTTTCAGACATCGACACTCGTCGTAGGGCGGCTTGTGACTTGGTACGAGGCCTTTGTAAGTTTTTCGAGGGCCCGGTCACAGCCATCTTCTCCGGATATGTCAACTCCATGCTGGCCGAGTACGCAAAGAACCCCGGTGCCAATTGGAAGCACAAAGACGCCGCCATCTATTTAGTCACGTCACTGGCATCCAAAGCACAGACGCAGAAGGTATTGGTGATGAGGTTTGTTTGTGTATTATTGAAGGATTGCATTTGCATAATTGGCCATTGTTTTTCCCCAGCACGGAATAACTCAAGCCAATGAATTGGTGAATTTGACAGAGTTCTTTGTGAACCACATTCTTACAGACCTGAAGTCCGCTAACGGTAGGACAGCTTCTTATAATACACTTGTATGTAAATACATACATGAGTGAATGTCTGCAATGCATATTTTTTTTTACTCCAGATTTTGAAGGTTAGAAAATCACGCTAAAATGAATCTGCATCTGATAAATCCCAAAGACTGAGAACTAAATAAAAACAGTGGAATGTAAAAAATGCAATGATTCCTCTTTCAAATATATGTACTGTGTCTTTTGACATTAATATGCAAGAGCTTGATAATGTCATTGCAGTGAATGAGTTCCCAGTGTTAAAGGCGGATGCCATCAAGTATGTGATGATCTTCAGAAGCCAGGTATGCTGAAACTCTTGGTTTCTCCATGGGGAGCACATCCCAATGCAGAATAACTTAGTTGCGCTTCTCCTCTTTCAGCTTCCCAAGGAACAACTGCTGCAGGCAGTTCCTCTTTTGATATCTCACTTGCAGGCAGAGAGCACTGTGGAACACACATATGCCGCTCACGCTTTGGAGAGGCTGTTTACTATGAGGGGGCCGAACAATTCAACACTGTGAGTTTAGAGCTGTGTATAGTGATCCGCAGTTCATTAAATCCGCAGTTCATTAAAAAGAAATAAAAGTCATTAAATTGATTTTTCAAAAATTAAGGCCTTGAGTTGCTTCCTCTTCCGAATACCAGTTGCTCTAAATTTGGAAAGGAAAACATTCGGTTCCTGTCACCAATGTCCAACAGGAAGCACTAATGCCACCTCGTGGCAAAAACAGTATGCATATATGTATGTGTATATGCAGTACGACATGGCCATTAAATTAGATTTGATGATACCCGCGGAAACACAATTATTAAAGTCAACTTGTGCCATCTTCTATGTGCTGAAGTAATGGAAACAATGTTGTAAAAATTCTCCTTTTTGGACTACTTGTTTCTCAGTATCACTGCTGTGGAGATGGCACCTTTTAGTGACATGCTCCTCACCAACCTGTTCAAGGCGATGGCACTTCCTGGTTCATCAGAAAATGAATACATCATGAAAGGTGTGCTAGATTCTGTCCTCTATATATTCTCGCATCTGCACATTTATTTGACGCTGCCTTTGCTTCTTCTTTTTTTTTTTTTTTTTTTTAAAGCTATTATGCGCAGCTTCTCACTCCTCCAGGAATCCATTGTTCCTTACATTCCCACTCTAATTGATCAGCTCACTCAGAAGCTCCTTTTAGTCAGCAAGGTAACTTGTCGTTTTTTTGAATACGCAGCGTTGACTCGAAATGCTTGTTTGTATATGGGATACGCTAAAGTCTTCTTATGCTTCGTTCTCAGAATCCCAGCAAGCCCCACTTCAACCACTACCTGTTTGAGTCCCTCTGCCTGTCTGTCCGCATCACCTGCAAGGCTAACCCCGCCACTGTCGGCAGTTTCGAGGAAGCCCTCTTCCCCGTTTTCACGGAGATCCTCCAGAACGATGTCCAGGGTCAGTTGCGTTGCACAAATATCATGTTTGCACGTATAGAGTAGCTGTTTGAGGCTCATGGTCATTTTCTGTTTTGTTTTGTTTTGTTTCAGAGTTTCTCCCGTACGTATTCCAGGTGATGTCTCTCCTCCTAGAGATGCATTCCAACGCGATTCCCTCTTCCTACATGGCTTTATTCCCTCACCTGCTGCAGCCTGTGTTGTGGGAGCGCACGGGCAACATCCCCCCTCTGGTGCGCCTGCTGCAGGCGTACATGGAAAAGGGGGGAGCCACCATTGCTGCATCTGCTGCTGATAAAATAGTATGTGATGGCAGCTTTGTACACGAGTTATAGTTTTGTACTTGATTACAATGTTTATATGTCCGCCCCAATCTAAGGAAATAGAATAGCTAACTTCATCTTCTTGAACAGGGATCAGCATTCTTTACTGTAACAACAGCCGTTTTAGGCCAAATTGATAACCAAAAATCTGTCTGGAGCTGCTATTTGAATATTATGATAAAGGAAACATGATTGAGGAAACAGTAACAGAAAAATTATAACAGTGTGATGATGAATACACTGTGTTCGTGTTAGTCTAATGTACTGAGGGCCCAATAGCTAATTATAGTTGCACCACAACACAGAAATATGAGAGCAGCAGCCAATATTAGACAGACGTTCATTTTCTTCTTCCATTCGTTTTGATTTTTTTTTTTTTTGTGTAATTTTTTATACTTCATTGTTCATTTTATTTTTAAATACAGTTTTAGACTTTTCTGCTATTCAAATTTCTGACATTGTTGGCAGTTTCATGGACATATGGTAATTTTCTGCCTCTTTGGACATTTTATGGCTTTTTTTTTTTTCCCTGCCTTTTTTTTGCTCTCAATTTTCTGACGTTTTGGCAATTTTGTGGACATTTTATGGTAATTTGGGGCATTTTTTTTATTTTTGGTTTGTTTTGGTCATTTTATGGTTAATTTTTTAATGTTTTTTTTTTTTTGCTGCATTTTTTTTAATTATTATTCAGTTCAGTCATTTTTCGCAATTTTATTGACATTTTATGGTAATTTTCTGTTTTCTGCACTTTCTTTTTTTTTTTTTTTGAACTCTTGACATTTTTTTTTATATTTATTTTTTATTTTTTTATTTTATCATTAATTTATTTAAATATTATACTATCTTAAAAAAATGCAAATAAAACAAACATTTTCTCCTTTTTTTTAAATTTTATTTATTTTATTTTTTATTATTAATAGAGCTCCACAGTTAACCCATAGGAGAGGGACTAAAGAGCCACATGTGGCTCCAGAGCCGCAGTTTGCAGACCCCTGTTCTAGAAGAACAAAATCAAATGGGCTTAATGTGAAAAATAAAATATTTATGAAAATTCCAATAACATTCAAATGGATGCATTGTAGACTGTAGAACCTGTTCCACGAAGACAGATTTATTTTTGCTTGAATTTTCATTAGTTGAGTCGGTTGATGGAAATTAAATCTAGCTTATACTTTCTCCTTTCTCCTCAGCCTGGACTGCTCGGTGTTTTCCAAAAGCTTATTGCCTCCAAGGCCAACGACCACCAAGGGTTTTACCTGCTCAACAGCATCATCGAGCACATGCCCCCGTGAGTTGGCACTCCTCTCGGCCTCTTTGAAATTTGACTGCTTATGAAATGCTTCTTGTTCTTGTTTTTGCCAGAGAATCCCTCACTCAGTACAGGAAACAGATCTTCATTTTGCTCTTCCAAAGACTCCAAAGCTCCAAAACCACCAAGTTCATCAAGAGTGAGTACAGTCATTTAGCGTCACCTCATTAACCTTCTCATGTATGAGCCTATTCGTTTCAAATAATGCAGTAATCAATGTATTGACACATTGAATATGTCGCAGGTTTCTTGGTATTTGTCAACCTGTATTGTGTCAAGTATGGGGCTATTGCACTCCAGGAGATTTTTGACAGCATCCAGCCCAAGTAAGTTTCATTTGAATAAGTCACCATGAATCAAATTGTTTGGGTTGCAATGTGAACATGCTTTTGTTGCTCTTCGAAGCAAATTGCAAACACGAGACAGATTGTCAATCAAACAGTGTTTTAGTCATTAATTTTGCTGTGTCAAAAGATTCAAATTCGACTTAAAATAGGTTTTGTATTCGATGTCTCATATTCTAAATCTAATCAATCTTGTCTGCACTGTCCAGAATGTTCGGCATGGTCTTGGAGAAAATTATCATTCCAGAGGTTCAAAAAGTGTCTGGAACAATTGAGAAAAAGATCTGTGCTGTTGGTATCACAAAGATCCTCACTGAATGTCCCGCCATGATGGACACGGAGTACACTAAGCTCTGGTAAGCCTAACTTGCGTTTATTTATTATCTCAACTCAACTCAAGTTTATTTATAGAGTGCTTTCAAACAGCCTGAAATGTCACAAAGCGTTTTACAGAACACAAAAAAACTAAAAACATAACATAAAACATTAACACCAATACAATACAATCACAACAAATCAACATTCTTCCATCCCTACATACGCTTTGATGTTTGAAGCAGTTTTTAGATGAAAGAGGACAGAATCATCAAAGTGCATGTCCTTTTGTGAAATAAATGGCTGGAAAAATATTCCTTAAATGTACAGCCTCGTTAACTCATTCCCTCCCAGCCATTTTCCCTGAAACAACCCCCTTCACTCCCGGCTGTTTCATTGGATTTTGACTGATTTTGCAAGGTCCACAGAATATTCAATCTGTTCTAATGCTATAAAAACATCGGACCTCCCAAAAGAAAGACTAGAGTCTCTTCTTTAATCAAGAAAAAAAGTATGATTATATCTGTTTCCGTTTTGTGTCAATTAGAATTAGAATATAGCTAGGTTTTATCATTATCCACAAATCTGTTGAAAACACTGGGAAAAAGAGCCTGCTGCAACATATCCCTGGGTGAGCTCTTATACTATGCTGCCACCTCATGGCTGCTTTTGGAATGACTGTCATTGCTTTAAGTGACCTCTTCATGTCAGAAGCAGTATCAATGCTTTATGTATGCTCTAGCATAAAAAAACATTTAAATAAAAAAACATATAAATCAGTTTTGGGGAGTGCAGGACAAAGCATTAAGTTTGAATAAGTTAATTATGTGTATGGTCAGGGCTCCCCTGCTCCAGGCCCTCATTGGTCTCTTCGAGCTGCCCGAAGACGACAGCATCCCGGATGACGAGCACTTCATTGACATTGAAGACACGCCCGGCTATCAGACTGCTTTCTCCCAGCTGGCTTTTGCTGGAAAGAAGGAGCACGATCCGATCGGTGATGCCGTCAGCAATCCCAAAATATTGTTGGCCCATTCGCTCCACAAGCTTTCGACAGCCTGTCCGGGAAGGGTATGTTTTTTTTATTTTTTATTTATGGCGTCATAAACATTTTGATGATTTTCTGTAATGTATTTATTTATTTATTTTTTCTTGGTGCAGGTTCCATCAACGCTGAGTAGCAGTCTGAACGCTGAGGCGCTCCGCTTCCTGCAGACTTATTTACAGGGAGCCAATGTGCAACTGGTCTGAATGGCAATGCTGTTTAGTTCAAAAGGACTACCAGCAAACTGTGGAATTCCCTCAAAGGTATTCGTTCATGACTTTGGGTTTTCTCAGACTGTGCTTAGTTTTTAAAAGTTTTAAAGATCATGACCAAACGCTAGCCTAACACATACAGTTTTGTTTTTTTGAGCTCTTACGTTTGTCATGGTCCAAAAGGCGGAAAAAGAAACAAGCAAAAGGTTCCATCAATCACGTTTTCCCCTACAACAGCTCTTGTGAAAGAAACTGAACATTTGATTTAGAATTTATTTAGTTTTTTTTTTTTTTTTGTACGTTTGTATTTTGTGTTGCATGTTTCTTGTAGCTTTATTCATGTCTAGTCTGTTTTGACACTGTTTTTCATGTGAATAAAAAAAGTCGCTTGTACAGATTTGTCATGGTCTCCGCATCCCTTCGATTTCCTTCCTTGCGTGTGTGCATCAGATTCTCAAATGTAAACGCTTATTTTCCATTCTCTTTTTGGAGTACTCAAAGCCAGAAATACATTAACTACATTTTGCTGACTTTTCATTGACAAAAATTGTTCATTTTATAGACAAGGCCAAAAACGGAGACCATGATTGCGGATTTATTGCCATCAAGTCCTGAGATGTCATGTAAAAATAGTTCTCACTTAAAATCCGTTGTACTCATATTTCATTTCAGCAAAAACAAACAAAAAATGTCATATTAAATACTGTCGACACAACGCAGGTGGTCTCATGATGACTTGACATGGCCATTACATGTCCTCTGTTCAACGTTCTTGATGAAGGGCAGCATACATTTGTCTCCTCCCATGAAGCGATACGTAGCAACATTTGCATCCCAGGGTAATAAACTATAGAGGGAAGAGAGTACAACACAATACGGCAAAAAATACTCATCAGCTGCTGAGCAGGTAGTGTGAAAAGTAAGCTGCACTTACGCTCGTGTCAAAAACGGGATGTACATAAGGCGAGGGATGCAGATCATTTGCTGTTCTGCCAAAATGGCCGTCATGGACTGCTGAACGGTGTACAGAGGCTCCAATGGTGGGATTAGACTGCGAAGCTCCTTCCTGGAAATCAGAATGATTCAAAAGAATCTTAGCGTTATTCAGATAATTGAACTAGTGTATGTCAGCTAGAGAATAGAATCACCTGGTATTAGGGGTGTCACGATTCGCCAACTCCACGATTCGATTTAAATTTCGATTTTGGGGTCACGATTCGATTTTTTTTCGATTTTTTTTTTTTTTTTTTTTTTTTTTTTTTTCCCGCTCCCCCACTTTATAACACAGAGGCATATGCTTCTGTAGGCTAAGGCTAGTCTATGATCATTGGTTCTATTCATTGTACAGTAAATCTTATTTCAAAAGATCGGCTACATATAGGTGATGCAATTTCCATATTATTTTTGTGTAAATTTATGTAATATATGATAATTGACATTAGGCAGGAATGATCAAATTCAAAGAATTTATTTACAATATAAAGTTAACCGTCTTGTTCTTACTGAAGTGTAAAATAAAAAATAAAAAAACAAAAACAAAAAGTCACAGTGGGTGCCTGCCATCTATTGACTGTTTTTGGTTACAACAGTGTGCTGTGCGTTCCTCTTAAAATAATGTGCAATGTGCAACAACAACAAAAAATATATTGTATCCAAAGTCATGGAACAAATACAGCCTGAACAAACTATATCCCAACATTTACAGTTGCTGGGCATACTGTAGCGTGGTTCAAGTACACTAATTAAATGTTTGATTCCAGCGTTTTCCAAGGCTGCAGGTCTGCTGCTATAAATAGACCTATGGATCTGGCGTTTCGCGCGAGCTGAAGTGTGTGGAAGTTTCACTGTAAATGAGGATGAAATAGTTGGTTGGACCGTTGTTTTCCCACTTGTAGTTGAATTTGATAAATCTAAATCTTTGTGATGCCTGCGTAAATGTCCCGTCATGTTTGTCGTGTTTCCCGTTGTTACGGCTGGCGGCTCGGGCCCGCCGCCGGCTCCGCTCCCCTAGTATGTATGTGTGTGTTTGTGTCGGCTGGTGCCCGTATAATGGTACTTCAGTTTGAATGCGCCAGCGCGACACTCTGATTGGAGGACTGTGCCAGCGCGACACTCCGATTGGACGACTGTGCCAGCGCGACACTCCGATTGGACGACTGTGCCAGCGCGACGCTATTGTGTATCCGTGTATTATACCCCTATTGGTTATTGTTGTTTCTCCTCCGTTCTGTCAGTTCTGTCAAATGCGGTTATTATTTGTTCACCTTCCACTTTCACTCCCTTGTCAAACCCCTGCCTGAAATTTCAATTAAAACTACTCAGATGTTAAAGTCGACCCGTGTTTATCTACTCTATATTTTCTGTTATTGTGTTACTTCCCTTCCCCTTGACGAGCCGGGCGTAACACCGTGGCCGAGTACAGTACGCGCACATAGCATATCTTGCAACTGTGGTCTTTTTATCGACAACGTGAACGTTGTCGACATAACTCACCGGGAACGCAAAATGTTTCCAAACTGGTGACGAGAGAAGCGGGAGCGGCTTGAAGCACCATTGCTGTGTCTGTCCGCGCTTGCCATCATGACTGCAGGAGAAGTCAGCTAACAAGTGCCGTTAGCTAGTAGCTGAATGGCTGCGTCTCATTTGCTTTCCTGGGAGGTGGCGGCGGTGGCGGCGGGCGCCGGGGGGGGGGGGCATCGAATCGTGTGTCCTCTCTTCTATTTCGATGCTCGAAATCGTGACGTAATTTCGATCGATTTCGATAAAAAATCGAAATCGTGACACCCTTACCTGGTATGGAATTTCACCTTATTTCGCAGCCTGCAAACATCCCCGTGTCCACGATGTAAGGGCAGACGAGAGTGGTTTTAATTCCATCGAGCTCCTCTGCTAGCAACTCGTGGGTTAATGACTCATGGAAGCCAACTGCCCCAAATTTGCTGGCACAGTAATCCTGCAGGAAGAGCGTCAATATCTTCAAGCGTAATAATTCAGGGAGAGATGGTGGAAACGGACAGCGGTATACAGTTTGAACCCGTCTGTGACTCTCGTACAAGAGCAAGCCACTGATGCTAATTGACCGCACTTTGAGAATCCCCGCTTTAGAAAAGTGGTGACATTTCCTCACTTTTCTTACCTCCACGCATGCAGTGCTGAAGAGGCCGAGGGCGCTGGCAACGGTTACTATGTGACCGTGGTTGTTTGCCTTCATCTGAGGCAGGAAAGCCTTGGTCATCTGAGTTTGGAAAAATGTTGTCCGTTAGGATTGTAGTGTGGCTTGAGTATATCACTTAAAGAGAACAATCTTTTTTTTTATTTTATTTTTTTTTATTTATTTATTTTTTTTTAATCTGCAGTTAAACCTAATGTCCATATTCGCAAAACAAATTCTGCTATTCACAGTAAGTGATGTCATATTAAACGTAACATGAGAGGGAAAATGTATAAAATCTCTTGTGTCATTATGTTGTGATGGATAAATCCACTATGCGAATATGTTTTGCTATTATAATGAGCTTTCATATTTTAGCACAAGACCAGGCTGTAAGAGGATCAACATTAGAATCACATGCTTTAACTGGTTGCAGGAATGAGTACCACTACTGCATAGTAAGGGGGTGGGCAACATATACACGGCTACTGAGCACAAAGCTTTGCTGTACAGGACATGGGCTGACCCTAACCCTCATGGGGATGTGATGGAGTGGCTGCTTCCTTCACACTCTGGTGCACAAATACTGTACTGAATACATGTTGCATAACTCGTGTCAGGCGAGTAGATGGTGGGTGTGGTTTCCCCAACATGGACCGCCGTTACAAAAAAGTACAGATGTTTATCATATGTTTTGGGTATCTAAACTTTTGAGTATCTTGAGGGGGCTTTACATTCTAATAAAGGTTCTACATAGAATACAATTTTTTTTTTTTTTGATATATGCTCTATGAACCTCGAAGAACTCCATGGGTGCTATGTAGGACTTTATTCAGAACCGTAATGAACCCCACTGGTGTGTACTGTACATTATACTTCTGAAGCACTTCGGCTGATATGTAAGGAGTACAAAGTACATATACCTGTTTTCAAACAAAGATTAAAAGTAAAAAAAAAAGCAGAAAAATATCCTCAAAGAACTACTTAAGTAAATACAGTAACGGAGTATTTGTACCTCGAAGTGACGTCACAACCCTGGTATAGGTCGCTTGCACATCGTAATGCATCATGGGAGTTTTTCCTTCGGGCGCCATATTGGGTGTCCGCCGGTTCACAAGGTACACTCGCGAGTTACACGGTAGAGCTTATCAACCTGATGTAATTTTCGCAGTATTTTCACGATTTACCGGAAGATCAAAAACAACGATACAGGCAGAAGGTGTCTCTGTGTGGCGGGATTGATCCTAATTACGTCCTGACCAAGGGTGATTTTTTTTTTGACGGACAAAGCTTGCTGGCCAAATGTGACATCTCTGGACATCTTTCCCTACCTCGTGTTGACAACATGCTCCATAACACGCCAACAAATCCCTGGAGGCTTACAATTATTTTGTAAGCGGGTGGATACAGAGTGTAAACTTTAACATCGCATCAGAAGAAACGGTTGCTGTTGCACGTAAGTAAACCACATGGTGTTGGTAATTCTGCACACAAAAATGTTGATTTGTTCTCAGGCTTCCTGTTATCATTGTGTTTACATGCACAGCTGGCTTTACCTGATGTGGTTTTTCTAATAATTTTATAACAGGCAAATATGGCAGAGCGTATAAGAATAAAAAGTAACTGCACAGCCTCCCCGTGGCTTAATTAAATCTAATGCTACCCTTTCACTAGTTACATGTTACTTAATCAACTTATTCTAAATGGTTAAGGTTAACCACTCTCAGAGGACGTATTTTTAGTTTCAGTTTCCAGTACAATAAAACGTGTTCATGGTAACTACTGAGCATACTGACAGCTTTTCTTATGATCTCACGGTTAAGGAGGCTGTCACAACACCCAATTTCTGTCTGGTGCCAGATGGCAACAATTCCCATCACTTGTCACAACACTAATAGTATTACCAGGTATGTATGGCTTTACTTTTTGTAGTTTCTTATTTAATTCTATGTTTCATATTTTCATTACAATGTTTGTAATATTTTCAGATTCAGGCACAGATGAGTTTAACTGGACGGACTTCTGCGACTTTGTGGTGTGGACAAAGTGTGATTGAGCGAGTCCACCCAGATCGCTCGTTTTGGCCAGTTGGAAAAGCCAGAGTTTTTTTTTTCCCCAAAATCCCCTCCTTACCTGAACTGCTCGGGAGAGCATTTACTAGATCAGCAGTGGACTTCCAGTGTTCCTGCTCAGCCGCTGTCACCTACCACTTGCTCATGTACTTCAAAGATGCGGAATAAAGTGGTTTTTTGTGCTGCAGCAGATTGTAAAATCAAATGATATCACTTGAAGTGTGCCAATCTAGACTGCCAAAAGGACAGTGGTTTTGTGACAAGTGTGAAACAAGGATTATTGGGAAAACTGTAACACAGTACTGGTACTTGTCTTACATTAAACAAATTTAAAAGAGAGCAACTTTTTCCTCTGTACATAGCATAATGAAAGTCATTGCGTACCCCATCAACATTACATCATACCGTCATCAGGATGGTAGGCACCTGTGCTAAAATAAACTACATTAACTAACAGTTCAATTTTTAACCCTGAAATTACTACATCTAATCATTATTCACTTCATTTTTTGTGCTTTTAGAAATAATAGAGATTTATGCCATTACTTTAAGAGGGACCATATTGCACATTGAGTCAAATCCTGTCATTTGTATTATGTATAGCTTTGTAAACAAACCCAACAATAGAATTTGTATAAACGCTGCCTTTATTAGCGCCAAACAAACAGTCGCATGTTGTCCTCCTCCAATGCTTTGATGCTCGCCTTCGTTTCCATCATGTCATTGGCAATCAAGTCGGTGTGGCATGAGATCCCTAAAGAAAAAAATAAATAAAAAATCACAAAAAAATACGGTACCAGTAATAGGTTTAATATAGTAAAGTAGTATAGTTTTTTTGTCAGTGTAAAAGAAATGTACACATTTTGTTGCATTTTTTAATGTATGAACATTGCTACAGGCAAATACTTATTTCTATAAACACTTCCAAATGTCTCTAAAATATAAGGTGCGTGTACACACACAAACAAACACATACATTCACTCATGCATACAATATATCATGTAATGAATTCTGAGTGGCATACCAGAGTCAATGATGTCAGCAGTACTTGAGGGTACAGGTTACTGGAGCCATCTGGCTGCATAACTGCAACAATCTCTGCCACTTCGAGTCGTCTTTTCTTTGCTTGTCTCTCCTGTGCACGTTCATATCTTGGCACCGACTGGGCTGAGACATAGATGTTGTAACTTGGGACCCAACTTTAATGTTGGAGCCCAGTCGGGATGATTGGACAGAAAAACGGGCGCAGGGCGACCTGTTAAAATAAACAAATATATAAACAAATAAAATATGGAAAGACTGGTTATTTTACCGCAGTAGGGTGGCCGTGAATAAGTTCTTTAGCATGATGTGTAGGCTACCGGGGGTCTGTTTTCTTGCATCACCCCCGGGGGTCTGTTTTCTTGCATCAGCCCCTTCTGTCTCTTTTTTTTCCAAGTTTACATTTTGCCACCAAAAAACATGTTATCGGCATTAAAAGCCCAAGACTAATCAATCCAATTTCAGCAGTAAACACTTTGCACTGGCACTACTTGGGTGAAAATGTTCGATGTTAGCTTTCGGCTAACGTCCGCTAGCCAGCTTGTACTACCGAACTTGCTTGCTCATGAATCCAAAACATAAGCAACTTGCCCATATATGGGCGGTCGAAACGTTATTAATCCTCATGCATTAAATAAAGGTAAACAAGCTTACCGCTCACAAAGTGATCGCTGCACACACGAGCCCAAAGTAACGACTTCCCTCCGGAGTCCGCACTCCTCTGTCTCCAGGCCCTGGTTCCTAATTATTTTCGGAATTCGGAAAAAAGACCGACCATTTTCCCCCTTGGCTTTGTTCGAACAGCCAACGATGCAGCAACAATGTACCATTTTAAACGCAGAAAACAAACGTGATAGATACGTGTTAGACCGAATCGCTACGTAAATGGAGGCCACCCAGCATGGCGACTACGAGAAATCCGAGGCGGAAGTGACGACATGTGCAAGCGACCTATTGCATATACAGCTGTACAGTACACTTGAGTGTACTTAGTACGAATTCAACTTTTACTAATTAACCAATACTTTCAGTAGAGTACATTTTACATTCTACATAAGTACAAAGTCTTGAGTACTTTTGCCAAAATTGCCAAGTTGCGTGACGTCACAAGTTAAAATGGTGCTTACGATTATTTTTGTATGTTTTCATTGTTTAGTTTATTTTTTTTTTGTTTCGTCTTTCTTTTTTATGTATACTTGTTGATTGCTTTTTTTGTTTTCAATATTGTGAATGTACATAAGATGGACACTTGAAATTGAAGTTGTTGTAAATGTTAAATGCAAAGTTTCAGTTAAAAAAAAAAATCATTGAAACGCATTGGACTTTATATCCCTGTAATTTGATTTGTGATGATTATTTTGATTTCAAAATGTGAATACGTGTCGTTTGACTACTGTCTTGCAGGCAAAATCAATATAATATACGTTAGTTTTCACTGTGTGAAGTGTGTTACGGAAATGCCCGGATGTTCGGAATCGGCAACGAGCATGACGGCATTTGTGTGTCCGGGTCGCGGCTCACCCAGAACAAAGCGTGGCAGTTGACGAGCAGGGTGCGTTCCAAAAGCTCATCGGGACACTCCAGTAGCCTCCTGCCGGCCACCACGCCCGCGTTGTTAACCAGCATGGACACGTCCCCGACCTCCGTCCTCACCCGCCCCGCCGCCTCGTAAATGCTCTCCCGCCGGGTCAGGTCCACCGTGTAGGCGTGCACCTTGACGCCGAGCTCCCGGGCCAGCTGGGCGGTGCGCTCGTTGGCGGCCGCGTTGCAGTCCCACAGAACCAGGCGGGCGCCCTCCTTGGCGAACTCCAGGGCGAACAGGCGGCCCAGGGCGCCCCCGGCCCCGGTGATCAGGCACAACTCGCCGTCGATGCTCTTCAGCCTCGGCCGGAGGAAAGTCTGCACCACGGCGGCCAGGATGGCGTAGGTCAAGTCGATGAGCATCAGCAGCAGGTCCACGATGATGATCATGGTGCTGGCAGCAAGGGAGAAGTTGGTCGTGTGATGTGGTGCGGATTGGATGGTCATTTTATATAACCGGATTAGAGTTAGACGTTTGGTGGCACCATTTTTTTTTTTTTTCATGAAACACGCAGTCAAAAACACGAAAATAATTTCATTATCTGAACTGCATGTAGGACATACTTGTAAATTACAATTTGAACAGTAGTGAGAATGTGGCAGTAAAAAAACAAAACAAGCAAAACACTCATTTGGTTTCATGATAACGTGAACTATAACTATGTTGCAAATATATATATTTTTTAAATGAATTAAAAAAAAATTAAAAAACGCAGAAATAATTTTGGTGTACAAACAGATTGTCAATATATGGATTCAAATTTTAATGATCATCTCTGCCCTCTATCAGTCACAATTCAATTTTTACACAAGCATATTACGTGTCATGTGTATTCGGTAAGAATTCCTTTATGAGTTATGAATGATCAATGATGTAAGGCGGATTATGCCGCAGACTGAAATGTTAAGATGGTTTTAGCACGTAGGCCTATACACAAATCCCAAATATTTCGAATTTTTCTCATGAACAATCAGGAAAATTTGTAGGCTATTGTTGTTATGAAGGAAACGACACATTTACGCAGTGTCGTAGCAAAGTCTGAAGTTGCGACTGCAATGTACTGTTAATGCTTTGAAAAATGTTGATAATGAACACAATCCATAAATAGAGAACGTGAGGATTAAGTGTTATTGTTATTCAACACAATCATGTGATCACGTTCTACTTGTGAACTTGTGTGTTAATGGCTGTTAATGGTTAAGTGGAAAATTGCTTATGCTCTTTGTGATTCTATGAATTGTTTTCTCCATCCGTCCGTCAGTTGTATTTATATGGGTGTGTTCTCCGGTAAGACCACAAGAGAGTGCTGTTGTTTTAGATTTAGACCATTTTGAAGTAATGCATTGGGGGTTAAATTGTCGCATTCTACTTTAATAGTGATTTGGTCACATGTTATAGAGTAAGATGCGACCAAGGCTGGAGTATCTCCTTTATTTAATCCCTCATGTAAAGATACAATTGCTTCAAAATTGCTCACAATCAGACAATTTAAGACTACATCTTCGACTCGATTTACGAGGTCAGTCTGTCAAACAGCGCTACATACGTCAAACTAAAACTTCCAATATAACTTTCTACAAAAGTCAACTTGTACAATGTTTGTAAAAACAAAAAAAAACATTTTGTCAGACACAAAAAAGAGGCAGGACAGATAGACACAATTAGGGGCTTGAAGACTATGTCCTCCTTGAAGGTTGATATTGAAACGTGTGCTTGTATTTGTCTTCAACCTTTTGTGTGGCATGTTGTGCTTTGAGAAGTTATCTAACGAGTCCTTTAGCTCTGAGACAGGGAAAGTTTTTAAAAATCGAGTATAGCTATAGTGGCGCTCAACAACAGGACAGAATGGTATGAAAACGAGCAAGGACACTGGAAGTTAATCCTTAGGACTAAATAATCATTTAAGTGGATTATGTCTCGTTTAAACGAAACTCTGGTGCCTGCGAGGCTCTTCTCCACACAGAAACGTGTGCACATTTATAACTGGACTATGGCCGTGTTTAGGATTAACCAATCACATCAAAACATAGTTTAAATGGGACACAGCAACACCTGCCACTATTTAAAATAACATATAAAAGTCCAGAAAATGTTTCCAATAAAATGTCAGTTTGACACCATTGATGTATCCAGTCAAATCTGCGAAATTATCTAAACTGTAATTAAAAAAAATATACCTCAAACATACCACCTAAACCTTTTCAAACAATCACGTGACTGCATGTGTGATTTAGATTTTTAGACTAACGTTTAATTAAAAAAAAGGCGATGTGAAATTAATTCCATCTATGTTTACACTAATGCCACTAGGTGGCAGTATCACTCTGCAAACCTCCCTTTTGGCGTCTGACATGATGAATCAGAGTAGTTTTCTTGATCGTTATTTTAGTTTTTACGGTAATCCTTCGCTATATCGCGGTTCAGACGTTGTGAAAACTGAAAGCGAATTCTATATGGAGGCATCTGAAGGCTACCGTGTATTTTATTTTAAATCATAGTCTAATCAGAAGCTGATTAAAGCCCTTTTTACTTTTTAGGAGTGGCATTCCACCCCCGCCCCCCCCCCCCCCTTTTTTTTAAAGATACATTTTACTGCAATTTAGTTGTATGACAGTTAGGAATCATCGTTATTTTTTATGATGGCGAAAGATGGAACCTGGAATGAATTAACAATCATTAAATATACATTATGTCTAATAAGACAAATATACGTAACTAGAAATTGGACAGAACTGAACCAATTATAATTATCTGAAACACGTGATGTGTAAGACTGAACAAATTACAAATATAGCCTACTATAGGTTATACAATACATTTCACAAGGTTAATAAAAGACGTGTTCGAGACCTTTCGACCTTTTCCTACTATTTTCAGATATCGCCTATGTGCAGTTAATGGCTGAGCTGTAACAAATCTTCCACATCGGTGACTGCTTGTATCGTTTCCTGTGAGTTGAAGTTCAAAAGTTTGTTCCACGGAAGTCCATGGATGCCACCCAATGCCCAAAGACATTATCGGTGCAAGCGAGCCTCCTCTGCTGTCCCAGACCGTCCACTCGCATGCCTGCCATGATATTTATAGAACCATCACGCACATCCCCACAAAGGATGTCTCAACCCAGAGGCAATTTTTGCATCGTCATTGCGCACAAAGGACCCGAGCCGTTTTGATAATGAAAAATAGAGTGCATGAGCGCTGTGCGTATTATTGAGCTATACTTCACGCTGACAGTACGTTGGCCCGCGTCTTTGTTTCCAAAAGAGCACGAGAAGTGCAAGCGATGTCCTCGTGATTCAAAGAAAGACTGCGCCGCACTCATCACGGATGTCAGCCGTAATCAGGCTGACAGCTCCGCTTGCTCCGCGGTCCCGTTCCCATTTCACCTTCAGTGACTCTATGCGGCGAGGTAAATATTTAGAGTTTTGCTGAATACGCTGTGGTCATTCTTGGTTGGTTAGGCTACTTATCTGTTTTGGAGTTAGCAAAAAAAAATAGTACAAAACTTTACATCAGTGATTCCCTAATGCGGAAAAGTGCAACCCCTTCACGCACTGCAAAAGAACTTATTTATCTAGCTAGCACTACCCCCCCGAAAAAAAAGCATATTCTGTTTGATTAGTCTGCTTGTGTGGCTGCTTTAGAGTGCCCCGTTGTTGGTTGTGCGTGTGTAGGTCACCTATCAGAGAGGAAAGAGATACATAAAACAAAAGTCGGACTTGACAGCCAGTTTGTGGATAAAGGCTGCGAGTGGGCGTGGCCACTTTAGAGCGCCTCGTTGTGGGCCATGAGTGTGTTCACATGAAGGTAGAAGAGCAAGGAAGCAGTTTTGTTTTGTTTTTTAAGTCGGGTTTGCATATGGAAGGGGCATTGCTGTAGTGTGGCTGTTTTAGAGCGCCTCGTTGTTGCAGTCTGGAAAAGCCCTGAAACGACCTGGCCTCATTTTATATACAGTACTTGGATTTTTTTAATTTTTTTATTTTAATATTTAAAATTTAGCAGGTTGTTAACGCTGTTCTTTGTGGTGTGCCAATGCATTTCTAATCACTTTAAACGGATTTTACATGCTCTTCAATTTGACTGCAGAAGGTAAAATGAATTTGTGTATCCATCATTATTTATATATGTATATTCTTTTTCCTGACATTTTTGCCTGGTGTCGTTAAAAGAACTTCGTCACTCCAAATTAGACCCCTGCTCGCATCATAAGCGAGCCATCCAGTCGCCATGGAAACAGTGATTATCCACTTTACCGAGCGCGTTTGCACCTGTCTGTGATTGAAGCCACTTTCATTTTACTGTGAAAATGTTAAAATGCCGTTCAAGGGTACTCGTTGAAATCACCTGAAAGTCCATTTCTGAAAATTTTTGTTTTTTAGTTTAGGGATTTTATTTCAGCATATTATTTATTCCATATACTATTGTTAGTGTAACTAATCAAATGTATGAATTATGGTTATAAATTCAAGTGCGGTGTCCTCTAATGTGTTCATTCAAGCTACTTGGGGCCAAATAAGTCATACTGTACATTTATTCTACTGTATTTTGCAGACAAAGTCATCACCTTCATGAGCTATCAGAGAAGAGTTGTCTTTGGTTCTTCATATTGCACAAAGCATAAAGGGAGAGACGTTTACAACAAAAGACATAAGCAAACATTACAAATGAATCTACAGCTTCGTATCAGCTAATAAACGCAACTGCAAAATAATGCATTTCATACATTGAAATACACACTATGAGGTTAGTACAGAACATCTAAGAGTCCATTCTTTTATAAAATCTCTTAAAAATATAAATTATTTTCTTTTCCTTGTACAATAATTAAATATCCTAATTCTGAAGTAATATATTGTACAATATCCCCACAACACAATTCGAGCGTCGCCTATCCAGCTAAAAAAAAAAAGTGATGCTCAAGAGCACCTGCGTGAACACGTTCAGACTTGACATGAAACACCCATCTGCACCACACGCTGACATGTAACACAAACAATAAAACAAGAAGAAATACATTTTTTTCCCCATATTAAAGTGCCGTCTTTCGGGGACAAGGAGGAAAGTCAAGCAGCCTTTCAGTTACTCTATGTGCAAAACAAGTAATATGAACACAAACGGACAGAAACGCTCCTCGAGATCACACTTAAGAGAGAAAACGGATATAACAATAGGTACATTGTTTATGAAACGTCATTATTGCACACACTCATTTGTGTTGCATCTGTTCGACAAACTCTGGACAACATCAACTAAGGCCAGTTTTGAGGAAGGAGGCTAACAGAGGCAAGCTATACATGTGGTCCAAGTAATGCCACAAACATTTCTATAACTTCATCATCATAATATTCGCCCTACGATACAAATCTGGGTCACTGTCCAAATGATAAGCATGTCAAAATCTGCACGGTCAATCTCACCAAATGTTTAATGCTCTTGAGAAGTATTTAAATGAGATTCAAATTTAGATTCAAAAATATAAAATGACAAAATAATGCAAATAGTTGTGTTAGAGATATTCATAAAAATAATTATATATATATATATATATATATATATATATATATATATATATTGAAACTGATTCAATTTTGAGGAAAAATTATTTTGCAATCATTTTAGAGCATTCTTAAAAAATTGGATATGTGTTTTGACTAGTATAAAAGTATAAAATAAATAAGGAAAAGGGCAAATATATTTTTTAAATGACCATCTCCAACGCATCATATTTCCAGCAACAAAAAACAAACAAACAAATAAAATAATAAAATAAAATAATAAATAAATAAATAAAAAATAAAATAATAGTAAATAAATAATAAAAAAATAAATAAATAAATAAATAAAATAATAATAAAATAAAAAATAGGAACTTAGTTTTTCTTTATCTCAAAACTTGACAAGAATTTGAATAAATTCAGTGTACATCCTTTTTATTGGACAGCAAACTCAATTGTAGATGTCTGTTTCAATGCCCTCACTGCTTGTGAGTGAAATCTATTAAAAACATAATAATAATAAATAAAAAATAAAAATCATGTGATTTCCTGGTATTTCAGAAAAATGGATTGTGTCTAGAAACTCTTTTCAGTCAACTGTTTGATGAAGGAAAAAAAAAAAAGTTCAAACAGGCATTCCTTGCCTTTAGCATGTTCTCAGGAGAATTTAGTGGAAAAATGGTAGAAAATATTATGCACTGTTCCATTTGAGCTTTCAGTATGCATTTTTTGCCTAACACACAGGTTAACATTGTTTTATACTTTAAACCGGATGTCATAAAAAGGCTATGCATATTAATTTTATATAAACAGTGGTGCCTTGACTTACAAGTTTAATTCATTTTGCACGCTTGACGCAAAACACTTCATGTCATTTATCTGTCACAAATTTGCTCCTTCTGCTGTGCGTGCCTTGGCCACCATGAGGCAGTAAAGTGCAGACATAGACAACACATGAAGAAGAGTTTAACAACTGCCACAATAAATTGTCATTTTTTTGGCCGAGAATAAAGATTATATTGTCACTGTCTGACAGAAACTTCATACGTCCAAAATAAATATGATAATACTCAAAGGTTTTTCACAAATCGTTACTAATGCTTATTTTTATGCAACACTACCCAATTTAAAGTGGTGAAAATAACTTGAAAACATTGACTTCCGTTTCCTCATTTTGCGGAGGCCGAGTTGTCTAATTTTCACCTGTATTTAACATCTGGATGTTTTTTTTTTTTTTTTTTAGACAATAACAAATGAAAATAGCAAAATTAGTTATTTATGTCTCTGTTATTTTTGTGTGCGTGTTATGTGAGCCATGGACGTAAGTCTTAATTGCGCATTGTTTTATATATTTCATCGCTCTTGGTTTAAGACTTTTAATAAGGAGTTTGTGAAAAAAAAAAAAAAAAAGTTGGTCAGATATTTGCTTTTGTGCCGTCGTCATAATCATAATCAATGGTAGCGTAATAAATTAGCTTTTTTTTTTTTTTTTTTTACGAGTGATTTAATTAAATAACCAGGTTTTTGTAGTAGTTTCGTGCTGTAAATTTGGTGTGCTGCATTGTAAAAGATAGGAAAATACAGTCAATATAATACAACTTAAATAAATACCATTTGCTATAGCCTCTCTATTGTGTTGCATTGTGTGTTAGCATTATGCTAGCAGACGTTACCAAACGGCAGTTTCAAAAACACAACTTGTAAATGTCTTTTTTTATGTTTAGTATGACAGCAAACTTCAATTTGTAGTAATAAGCAACATGAATCACTCAATTCGATTTTTTCCCGTATCAAACTGGTTGTTATGAAGTGAAATTAATTTTATGCCATCTGGTGCTTGTATTTTGAATTATTGCTTGAAAGTAAAGGCAAAAAACCCATAAGTCAGTTACTTGAAAGTGAAGAAACCACTGTAAATAAATAAAACTACATTTTAAAAGTAATCCCTAAATTGTCAGTCTACTAGTGACAGTGCATGACTTTTCGTACAAAATCCTACTAAATTCTCACCAAATCAGGGTGGGTCTGAGCTAAATGAATTAATTTAGAAGCAAGACGTAAACAACAATCATCCACAAGTCTTTTCATGGGAAATGTGCTCTATCCTTCACATATTTGAAATGTCAGCCATGTTTGTTTTTATCAGAGTTCACTGTGCTTTTCCATTGTCTCTTTCCTGTGTGCACTCACCCGTGTCAAGTTTACGTTTTTGAATGACTCTTGTCTCCCTGAAGTGGCCGTACTTCAGCCATGTGGTTCTCCTGCCCGTCTCGCATCCATGTGCTATGACTCCCCAGCTTCCTCTGGAAGCCCTCCATGTGGTTGGCTCCCTGTCGGCCAAATCTGGGACTGGCTCTGTCCAGGAGTCTCTGCGCCGGGCTGCCGACCGACCCGTCGTGCAGGTGCTCCTCCTCGTCCGTGTCGGCGTCGATGAACTTGTGGATGGAAGCGTCGTGGAATGTGAAGATGTGCGGAGGTAAGTTCTCCGGACTCTTGCTGGGCGTCCTGCTGCTCGCCGTCGTGTAGACGGACACCTCCGGGCTCTGGAGCGAAGAGCCGTCGGAGAGCACCCGCACCCCCGAATCCCGCCCTCCTGTGAAAGTCACCCTGACCGAGGGACCCTTGAGCAGATTGCTACATCGCAGATCCTTTGGGCCCCTTCCTGTCAGGGGCGTGACACTGCCTTCATTCTCGTTCTCCAAGGTGGGTTCCAGACTCGGGTTTGTGCTGACCCTTCCGAGAACGTTGAAACGGGAGCTCTCGGGGAAGTCGGTGGCGCATGTGATGAAGCTGTCGATGCTGGACATGCTCCTCACGTCCGTGACGGCCCCCATTTCAAATTCCGTTCTGTGCCTCCCGGATTTGGACAGCGACATCTTTTCCTTGCTGTTGAGGTCGGGCTGCGACTGAGTCTTGGCCATGTGGTCGTACATCTCCTCGAGGTTGTGAGCACTGAGATGTTGAGGGCTTACCGAAGGCTTCGCTTGTTCCTGGTGACCTGACTCCAGGTTGTGCTTGGTGCTGCTGGGACTCATCTCCGTCTTGACGTGGACCTTCCCTTTTTGCGGACTATGAGATACGTGATTCACTTGAACCTTCTTCCCCGCTTTGTCATCCTTTTTGTCCCCCATGATGTCCATCAGCTCTACGCTGCGGCCAAAGGCGTCCTTCATGTTCATGGAGATAATGCTGCCATTTCTCTTTGCCCTCTCCAGGGCCTCCCTCCTTTTGATGGCTTTTTCCTGCCTCTTTTGTTCTTTGTAGAACTCGGAGAAGTTATTGACAATGATGGGGATCGGCAGGGCGATCACCAACACGCCCGCAATGCAGCACAAGCCGCCTACTATCTTCCCCAGTAAGGTTTTGGGATAAATATCCCCGTATCCAACTGTGGTCATTGTAATCGTAGCCCACCAAAAAGAGGCTGGGATGCTTTTGAACTTGGTGTCCTCTTCATCCTTCTCGGCAAAGAATACGAGACTGGAGAAGATCATGATACCCATAGCCAGGAAAAGGATCAGCAGACCCAGCTCATTGTAGCTCCTGCGGAGGGTGAAGCCTAACGACTGAAGACCCGTGGAGTGCCGAGCCAGCTTCAAAATCCGCAGGATGCGCATGATCCGGAAAATCTGCACCACGCGCCGGACGTTCTGGAACTGCAGCACGCTCTTGTTGGATTCCGTCAGGAAGATGGTGACGTAGTAGGGCAGGATGGCCAGCAGGTCGATGATGTTCAGGGGACCCTTGAAGAACTTCCATTTGTTGGGGGAGGACAGGAAGCGAAGCAGGTACTCCATGGTGAACCAGGCGATGCAGATGGCCTCCACGTGGGCCAGCTGGGGGTTGTCTGTGGGTTGACCAAACTCGTCGGTGTCCTGCAGATCTGGCAACGTGTTCAGGGACAAGGCGATGGTGGACAGCACGATGAAGAGGATGGAGATAATGGCCAGGATCTGGAAATAAACATATCAACAACCAAATCAACGGAGAGAGAAGCCATATTTATTCCTATTGGTCCATCAAGGACCCTGTTGGTCCACCACTTTGACCCATAATACAATAAGATTAGATTAGATTACATGGGAGCAGCACGTTGCCACAGCGGTTCGCAAATTTGCCGCACAGTTTGGAGGTTTGGTGCATTTGCATGATCTCACTGCTTTCAACATTCACTCAATAAAAGTACTGGTCTCACAAAATGATGCTTTAAAAAGATCTTTCTTGATTGGTATTGGTTAAGTTTTCACTTCCTTGGAACTAGAACCTTCTTTTCTTTTTTAACCTTAATAATTGTAATAAAATGTCTGTTTATTATTCATACAGATGGCATTCCAAGTTGTTGAATTTTGCCAGATCAGATTGAACGTATCCATTAAAATATGTCAGGCATCACAAAGTGGAAGTCTTTGGATTAACTGTGATTCCAAGTTAGTGGTTTAATCACTGTGAAAGCAGGATTGTCTCATCATGTCTACAGTGTCTGTAATAATAAAAGTTTTTTTTAAAATAGGACTTCTCAGCTGTTACCTGCCATCTGTGTTAGTTTGTCCTTCTCAAAACCTTGAACCAACGCTCTACAAGCCTCCATTTTGAAAGCCAAATTTAACACCAACACAAAACAAACAGGCACGGTCGAGCCAAGTTGTGTATCTTGTCTTTTAATGAAGTGCCTAATAGCACACATTTGGACACGTGTGATGCCCATCAACTACAAAGTTACACAATGTCACAAGAAGAACATATGGCGAACTACATTCAACGCTTTGAACTGCACTCGTGTCAGTCAATCCCATTTGAGATGGCATCTAAAAAAGTCAGCTATTCGTTCATGACCTATTTAAGATCTCTCTCCAAAGCATTGGTTGAGCCCAATGTCCACATTTCAAAAGAAATACGGCCAAAGCTAATGCTGTCTCTTGGGCATCTACTCACACTGTATTTTCCCTCTTCGGCAGAGAGGAAAAACTCAAGGACGAAGATAGTGAGCGAGGAAGAAAATAGTGTATTTTACTGATTTGTATTCAAACACGCTGCATAATGTATTTTACTTACTACTTTTATTCACTGACAGCTCCACTTTACAAGGGTACCCTTAAAGAAGCATTTATAAAGTGCTCCGTCTGCCCGTTTCTAACTGTCCATGCCTATGACAATACCAAAAGAAAGAAAACTTCACCAATGCACACAATTAGACTGCATGAAAATACGGCCCAAACAGGAGCTGAAGCACAACCAATATGCTAACGAGCTAATGAGCACACAAAGTTAGTTCAGTTTGCTTTTCTGGACTACTTAGTTTAACTTTTGTCCGTGACAGCGTAATGTTACTTGACATATAGTGGACTAATCGGCCAACTCGTGACAGAGAGAGTAAAACAAGTTGTATTTCTTTCATGTTTTTGTCAATCTTAATGCTAACGCTTTGGCTAGTTAGCATATCATGCTAATGTCTTCTGTGTGGCTAACACCACCGTTTGCGGTACAATTTGAGTTGGTGAGCCAAATAATTAAATTAAATATGTTGATATTGTGTCAATACATGATATATTGGTCTTGGAGGAACCACCATTCTAATTTGTGTCTTAAACTGAAAAAGTTAGGCAAAATCTGCCGGAGTGGTATCAATATTATTCCCAAAGTGTTTCGAGAGTGCATAACGGAGACCTTTGAGTCATCTAATGATCTAATCTGCTGAGCACAATAGGGTCCGGTCACGGTGCCAGAGGTTAAGCAGGTTATTGAGGCAATGTATGCCACGCCCATTAGTCCCGTCCTCAGTCTTGAGTGTGAAATCCAGCACAAGGTCAATGTGGATGGCTGCGTCCCAGGGCAGCGACGGGCGGGATTATTTCCGCTCATAAACACTCATACACTTTAATTAATCTTGACAGGTTGAATCCTCGCGCACCCACCTTGTCTTTTGCAGGGAGTGGGCCTAAAAGCCAGGGAGACCTTGCAGGAAGTGGGTAAAGACTCAGTGAACTCAAATACGCAATTAAAGGGCCAGTGTAGCATTTAAACTCGAATAGGGCATTCCCTGAAAATAGCTTTGGCTCTCAAGAGAAACGAATGATGGATGAAAAGTCTCATATTTGACTCATTAGAGGTCGCTCTCGAGCCACTGAATAATCACACCCGAGGGAGTAAAACAAGTCAACGTGACACATTAACAGCACCCTGAATGGTGACAGGCCAGACTCGGAGTCATCACTGTGGGCAATACGTGCCGCCGTGGAAGTCTAAACCCCGAAAGTCCCAAAGGAATACAGCATGCAGTGTTTTTAAGGGAGAACCAACAACAAACAGCCGAGCGCCTCCTCTAATATGGGCTGTGCAGTGGAACGTTCGCTCATCACATCGGCTCTAATCAAGCTGAACGCACGGAGCAGGCCACCCAGCTAATGAATCACGCCGAATGCAAACGACAGCGGCGATACTGAACAGAGGCGTGTTGTGTGCAGAGAACAGACGGAGCATGACGGGCAACAAAACACCTGAACATTCACCTTTTCCATCCCCACACCCGCTTCGTTACTCCATGCTGGTAGGAGATGTGATAGAGATGTGATGACGCCAGCGAGATGCAGATAGAAACCCGACTCATTGAGGTGTCAAATCTTATGAAGAACTGGGAATGAGGCACACCCTGCGCTTTGCGTTACTTGTGAATTTTCTCAGTGACAATCACCTGATTGTAGGTGTCTTCGTAAATGAGGAAATAGCTTTTCACTCATCACTCCAATACAAACGCTCACTATTGGCTGTTGTTTTTCTGAGGTGTAGCATAGACCCTTTAAAGTGATTTCAGAAATTTGCTTCTAAGTAAGGTATTTCCTGAAAATGTGGGTTGAAAAAACTGAATTGTGGAGCTACAGTGTTAAACTGTTTTGATCATTTCAAATGTCCTAATTTTTTTATGGGTGTGTGTGCGGCTAAAACAGCACTCAGTGATGCACTTGAATGTCTGGCATGAGTTGACCCTTCGTCACCGATACTTAAGCGCCTTCGTTCGCATCATTGGTTATCTGGCGCAACAGCAAAAGACAGATCATGACTACAGTGTGCTGTTACTTTAGTAGCTATGCTACACCCCAAAAAAAAAATACATATTACCTGGATGCCAGCTACACGTATGCCAGTTGAGAGGAGTCCCGGAAGATTGTTAGCTTGCAAGTTAGCTAGTGGCTAGCACCTATAATTGTAGCATAGGTAGCCCTATGATAAGCCAGGAAGAGAATTTCCAGCCACTGGCAGGATTTAAGCGTATATTTTTGTGAGTTAAAGATGTCGGGATGTTTCGGCTTAAGAAAGTTGCGAGACAAAGTAGCATTCATTGTTTGGTTTCAACAAATTTGACAACACTTTTCTGTGGTGTGTAAAATTTCGAAGACATTTATTATCACTTAAAGGGGCTTTAAGCAAGATACAGATGCGCCAGTGTCCAACCGATTTTTCAATTGCGAGACCCCACGCATGATCAGGAAAAAAAAAAACACGCACACCATCGTGTGGTCTTAAGCATGTGTAGTGTACTTCAGATGACCAACACAGACACACACAAGCATTTCGGCCCGCTTAACTTGTGGATCTGTAGTACTTCATCTTCCGCGACTTCATCAATCCATCCATTTCCTGTAGTGCTTGGGGTCAATTGGTTCACGGTTGTACTGGAGACTATTCCAGCTGACTTTGCAGTCAGTGAACTCCCTGGACTAGTTGGCAACATATCGCAGGGCGCATATAGACAAACTTTCACATTCAAACTCACATAGGGACAATTTTGAGTGTGCATTTAACCGTAACATTCAGGTTTTTGGGACTGTGGGAGGAAGACTGAGTAAGAAAGAACAATCATGGTGAGAAAAATTCACATTTCACAGTCTTTGACTAGTTCAGGCCACCGTGTCTTCCGTTATTTAGCTAGCAAGTTAGCTAGCTAGTAAGCTCTTGATGATGACTTGTGCAGACACGGGGGGAGCCTGCCTCGCTTCCTGTTTGCATAAACTGCGGTTAGATCTCCCGCCAACGCTGATAACAAATGACAAACACACAGCAGCGTTTCCGCTCGTGTTCATTTATCCGGACAGAGCCAAGCTTCGCCCTAGCGGCCATGGAGAGTTAATATTTAATATCCTCCAACAAGATATCCTGTCCCGGAAAAGGTGTAAGTGAGCAGGCCTTGTGCTCTCTTTGCTTTCATTAAACATGCGTGATGGAAAGAGAGATGGGCAAACAAGTAGAGGATGATATGTAGAGAACACGACAGGATGACACCTCCCATTAGGATCCACATTTCTCAGTTCACTATTTTACCCTTTTTTTGTGCGATAGCGGTCTATGGCTCACAAGATGGTTTGATAAAGAAGACAACAAACATCAAGAATGTTATATACAGCCACCACTAGTCTAAAGACAGTATTATGATTCACATTGCGTTTGTGGAATGTGTGTTAAGTAGCAAAACGCACCCATTTTTATCCATCTCAAGGGGCGGCCATTTTGCCACTTGCTGTCGACTGAAGATGACATCACAGTTGCTCAGGGCTCACGTGACAACCAGTCATGACTCAGTTTCAGAAAACAAGTGCGTCGTGATTTGTTATTACCTGAGCCCAAGGCAACTATAATATTATTTTAAGTTATCAGTAAGTTGTAAGTGTAAAATGGCCGCCCTCTAAGATGGATAAAAATGGATGAATTTTGCTGCTTATATTCCACAAAAATACTTGACGTATGATTCAGTTTTAGTCAAACGTTTTGGAACAGATTACAATTCCGCATATTTTTAAATCGAAAAAGTGGTAATAGAGACGCACGAAAACGATTCTGAAGATGTAAATTGTCTCATATTTTTCCAATATTTTGTTTCTGTTTAGCCCTATCACCATCATTTCCAGAGATGAACCAATTGTTTTGTTTGTGTGGCTCATTCCATTGTCATTAAAATTACCAAGGTACCTTGTGTTTAGTCCTGCAGCTAACAAACAAACTTTGATGAAAATATAATGTCCTTGGTGGAGGTAATTATAATCAAGAGCAAAACGAACCAGCACATTAGTCTGCATTTCTGCGGCAGCTGCAGCCCTTCAGACCAATTTCCGCCTGCAAAGTTCTGCTCTACTTTAATCCAAACTTTTATCAGGATCAGCACTAAGTTTTACAGATATTATCACATTAAATATGCCGAGTTTCCCCATAGGTGATTGTGAGAAATGAATACAAATGTATAAATAATCAAACAGAAAGAAGGTGAGTCAGATTGTGTTGTTGAGATGAGGCGATACAAAGATTACACGAGCGTCAACAACACAATGACATTTGGTGCCGCAGGATGACGAACAAAGACAAATCCCGTTGTTGTCTTTTGGGTTTTCCCACCGCGTCACACTGCGTGAATTGCTGATTCACGTCTGCTCTGGAGTCACACTTTGCGCAACATGAGTTGAATCAATAAAAGGATTAAATTACTTAGCGGCTCGCCTACTTTCTTTTCTGCCGAGTGCAAGGTGGCATGTCTAATCCGCTTACTGTGCTGCATCTTTCCGCGCTTTACCAATAAATGGCTGACCTTTCTCCCAGCGGAAGGCTGCGGATGCTCGAGAAGGAGTTCCCCCTCTGGAATACGCCGGCTGTGTTTTATTTAAGGCTGTAGCGGGAAGCACAGATGGAATTATGCTAGCAGTACACAAAAGGCCTCTCCTGATAGAATGCTAGTTGCAGTATGATCATACACCTCCGCCTTGTGTTCTAATCTCCTTCTTGGAAAGTTCCACTCAGGGCCCAAGGTGCAATAAAAGCAGGCGACTCAGAAAACAGAATTGTCCTCTTGTTTTTCTGTAATGTCGCTACAAGATAAAGACGGCATTATCGCAATAATGCAAAATATCACCCTCATGGCGAATCCCATCCAAGGAGGGACTATTATCCATAATGTATTATTCCGTTCCTAAAGTCTCACACTGTAGTCTGTGTGACTCATTGGCAGAGAAGAATGTGCAGTTAAGCCCCAAATTATTCATACCTTCGGCCAAATGCTATTTGTTTGGATAGCTTCTGGCTGGAAATGATGCAAAATGCTGCAAGATGCGTCATTGAATGAATGAAGAAAAAGGATTCGCAGACCTTATGGAGCCAACTTTTATGAGCCCCTCGCATTCAATTGCTCATCTTCATAGCGGTCAAAGAACTCGGTAACCGCGGTCAAACTCTTTCCATTTCTAACACTTTAGACTGGTCAATAATTGGTACAAATAACACCTGACCATTAGTATAGATTTGTAGAATAAATATGAAATGTACCAAATTGCGATATAGGAGATTACGGCCCAACGACAGAGATATTTCAATTCAGTATTTAAAAAAAATATTATAAATAATTGAATAAATAATTCAGAACATTTACTTACTACACATACTTCAAAACATGGATTTGTATATTGTAAGTATGAAAAAAAAAACGTTCAAATGACTGAATACAAATTCTGAGTAAAAACTAAGCATTGTAAATGTTAATATTAAAATATTATAGCTAGCCTGCGATTGGCTGGCAACCGATCCAGGGTGTCCCCCGCCTACTGCCCAAAGCCAGCTGATATAGGCTCCAGCACCCCCCGCGACCCTTGTGAGGAATAAGCGGTCAAGAAAATGGATGGATGGATGGATTATAGCTAGCAAGCAAGCTAACAACGTATTTTATCTTAGTGGTAAGGGCTCTAATTTACCCTACTGCTTTCCTAAAAAGCAAACCGTTCAATGAGTTCTATGTATTATAAATGGTTGGATAGATGATTACACGAACAATATTTGTCCCAATTTGGCAAGGGTATGAATAATTCTGTGCTTAACTTGTATGTATGTATTATTCATTTCTGCATAATGGACAATGTGGTGCAAACAGACAAAGAAGAAATAAAGGAATCTTAAAAATATTGCAATTATATGATAAATTGCAGAAATATGTATTTTAAATGATTTAAAGGGGAAGTCAACCCCCCATTTCTTTAACATGTTCTATGCAGCTCCACTAGTCTAAATATTATATTCTGGTCAATAATGTGTTAGTAGAATATGAGTTAAACAGCAAAATCCAGCCGATTTGATCCATCTCACGGGGCGGCCATTTTGCCACTTGCTGTCGACTGAAGATGACATCATAGTTGCTTATGTCTCAAGTAACAACCAATCACGGCAGAGCTTTGAAAAAACAGGTGAGCTCTGATTGGTTGTTGCCTGAGTCCTGAGCAACTGCGATGTGTCATCTTCAGTGGACAGCAAGTGGCAAAATGACCGCCCATTGAGATGGATAAAAACGGCTGGATTTTGCTGCTTAACTCATATTCCACTAACACAATATTAACCAGAATGTGATGTTTAGATTAGTGAGGTCACATGTAACATTATTGTCAAGAAATGTTTAAGGTTGAATTCCACTTTCAGACTTCTCAATATGCCTGGAAAGCAATATTTCCCCGATTAGAATCGCTCCAGAAACGTTCCTAACTGTTTCCAACCTGCGGTGTTGTTCAGCATGTCCCTAATGGACAAGCGCTCCAGTGACCCAGACAGATGTGCCCTCCTTTTCATCGTCACCATTTTCACCTTGGCCGCCTGTCCCGCACACAACTAACGGGCGCCGTCGTCCTCGTGCGCTGTGGAGAGGTGACGGTGAGATGAAGGAAATGGATGACTGACCTGCAGGCGGCGCACGCCATGCACGCCATGTGTCCTCTTACAAGTGTGAAAGTGGTGTTAAAATGATGAGGTGTCGGGGTGTACGTGTGTATGATTTTGGGGAGGATGGTGTCAATCTAAAAATACATTACATGCGTTTCGATCAGTGATTCCCAATCACTCTGTGGGAAGTTGTCCAATTTCAACCGGAGTTTTGTCATGACCAGCAATGTACGGCGAATTCTCCTGTTTTTTTTTCTTTCTTTTTTTTTTCTTCTCAGATTTTAAATGTCAACTTGCAGCTGTGTTGTTGCTATGGTCTTTGGTCTCAGCCTGGAAGTGGCATCAGTGTTGGAAACCAGGGGAGCAGAAGTGATGAGTCACCATTAAATCTGTCCAAATTGCATCATTTGGCAGCATTCGACTCGGAAATTTTTGACTATTCATTTCTTATTGAGCTCGGTTTTGTTTATGAAGCCCCAAGCGACAACAGCAGGACCAACAAATCTCACATGAGTAAGCGCAGCGGCCAGAAAAAGTCCCCAACAGGAAGAAGCCTTGAGCGAGCGATGAGTCAGGATGGCCATCTGCCTCGGATTTCGAGGGAAGGGTGACCACACAAGAGAGAGAGACCCCCAAGAAGGAGATTATATATGACCGCTTTTGATAAAAATGTAAGAAGCGACGTGGTAGGCCGATATGATTAATCCCAAGAGAGAGGAATTGGGGTGCCCTTTTGAAAGGTGCTAAGGAGTACACGATATTTTAAAAGGAGATATGGCTTTCCTCTTTTTGACCGCGTCTGTTTTTCTCATATTGACAGGAAGACGAGGTGAGATTTAAAAGCGATAGAAAAACAAAAAATAGGTGGGGGGTGACGATTGTTTTATGACTTTAGAAGAATGTGTGTGTTGTTAAAAAAAAACATACGCGCACGCACACATACACAGACCTAATAACAGACTTATATTGGAATAAGATGTATGAATAAAAGAATGAAAAAGAATGACGAAGGGTCGACTCTTTCTTTTAAAAAAAAAAAGAAACAAAATATGTAGGAGGAGCTTTTCGATATAGACATTTTTGTAAGAGTGAATTTGGCCCAACACATTCATACCTTGACGTCTGGAGATAGAGAGAGAGACGCGAGAACATGATTATGGAAACGTTTGTGACATTACAAGTGAGACATTCTTTAAAACCAAGAATTGGACCGCAGCAGCTCTTTTTACGGAGATTTCAACGCCCTACAAACAAAAGTACAAATGATTATTAAACCCGCTTGAGTGAAAGTTGGAGAAAATGTGCTCGAGTGAGGGGTGGGGGGCGTGAATGAGGGCTTCAAAATGGTAGGAGGAGAGAGGAGGGGCGGGGAGAGGGGCGGGGCTTCAATTGACACGAGGAAGAGAGAGAGGAGGAGGGGTGAATAGGGTTTCAGATGGCAGGAGCTAAAACAACTTGCGTGGGTGATGTGTTGCAAAAAATAATTGTGTATTAAACGCTGTCATGAAGGTTTGTATTGTTAAACAATGTTTGATATCAATGAAACGTGAGATGATGATGATATAGGAGCGTTAATCGATTTCTATTTCTTTAAATAGGTAGAAAGTAACTTATTTTAAAAAATAAAAAGTATACCCCCTAAAATAATTTACGACCGTTTGTCTATACCGCCTCTTTTAGGATGTTTTCGAAGTAGTTCCAACCCTTAGACAGATAGACATTTACCCCTCCCCGAAAGATTCATCTCTGAACGCAGGATGGCTGAAGGTAACTTCTAATTTTTATAAAATATTATGATGGAGATCTGGGGAATTATAATAAATTGTATATGTATTTTATAGAAACTTTAGTAACTGCCGATATAGTTTATATACTGTATGAGTTTTATATATTTTTTTATTTTTTACAGAATCTAATATATAACGCTGTCTTCTAAAACTATTTTAGTTGGAGCCGTCTGCAGACTCCCATCACTCTCGCAGCCTAGATACAGGCAAATACAGGGAGGAGCGCCAAAACAATGCCTTCGTGAGCCATCAATCAACCGCCTCAGATCGGCCATCTCTGATCCGACGACTCTGGCAAAGTCACACATGTTCAGCTGCTCGGCTTCTGAAGACAAATCACAGAGGCTGTCTCCCCCGTGTTCGATTATCATCTGGACTCTCATCGTTGTCCTTTGTTTTATTTTGTTTTTTTCTTAACAGTGTGATTTACAGGACAAATGGCTGCTCGCCGCAATAGAAATCTCACGTTTAGCAACAAAGACAAAACTGTTTAACACTTCATACAGTCGCAGGACAACCAAAACCAAACCAAAATATACATTTTTTTTAAATCAGTATTGCAAAAATACTACTAGCACTAATATTAATAATTAGTATTAATAATAATACTACTACTAATAATAATAATAATAATAATAATAATAATAATAATAATAATAAAAATGCACATTTGGGAATTCCACTTTATCTAGATTTTTTTAGTTGACGATCTCAGACGATTCGATCTCGATTCGATCTTTGGAGATTCGATCATGATTCGATCTTTGACGATTCGATCTTTCACGGTTTGATCTTTGACGATTCGATCACGATTCGATCTTTGTCGATTCGATCTTTGACGATTTGATTTTTGACGATTCGATCTTTGACGATTCGATAAAAAAAATCGAATCGCCCCAAAAATCGAATCGGCAAAAAAAAATCGAATCGGCAAAAAAATCGAATCGAAAAAAAAAAAAAAAAAAAAAATAATCGAATCGGCAAAAAATATATCGAATCGTCAAAGAAATCGAAGCGCCAAATAAATCGAATCGGCAAAAAAATCGAATCGGAAAATAAAATAAAATAAATCGAACCGGCAAAAAAATCGAATCGCCAAAAAAAAGGTGAATCGCCCAAAAAAATCGAATCGGCAAAAAATCGAATCGGCAAAAAAATTCGAATCGGCAAAAAATCGAATCGTCAAAACAATCGAATCGGCAAAAACATCGAATCGTCCAAAAAATAGAATCGTCCAAAAAAATTGAATCGGCAAAAAAAATCGGATCGTCGGAAAAATCGAAACGGCAAAAAAATCGAATCGGCAAAAAAAAATCGAATCGGCAAAAAAACAACAACAAAAAAACACACGAATCGTCAGGAAAAAATCGAATCGCCAAAAATCAAATCGCGATCGAATCGTCAAAGATCGAATCGTCAAAAATCGAATCGTCAAAGATCGAATCGTCGAATTGAGATTATAATAGTTGTATATATGTATATGTATTTTTTTTTAAAGTTAGTTTTGATCAGGTTTGAGAACAGTTTTATTTATTTTTTTATTTTTCAAAAGTATTTTATTTTATTTTTTTGTTAGTTTCAGTATTATTTTTAGTTTTTGTGGGAGATACGGTGTAAAAAGGTCACTAAGTGTTGTGTAATAAAGTAAACTACATTTCTCAAAAATTGTTTGACCTTCCTCTTTTTGTGTGGACATACAGCATTAAACAAAAATAAATCTGAAAGCTCATGTATGATATTAATAGAAAAATACAGAAATGACGAACAAGTTACATACTTTTAGTTTTAGAAACATTAGATCGAGTTTGGTTAGTTCTTGTTTCTTTAAAAGCATTTGCGCTTTTTGTGAATGAAATTTTGTTTTTGTTTTTCTTTGTTAGTTTATAGACAAGGCATTTCTATAGCACATTTCATACACTAACATGCTTCACACAAGCAAAGACACACACAACACAAAGGACATTCAAAAGAAGAGAAAATAAAAGCATCTTATCAAATGTATTATGAGAAAGTACATTGAGAAAATTTAAACACATTAACAGAAGACTTTAAACTGACTTTAAAAGCATTTACACTTTGGACTGATTTTACTTCTGTTGGCAGCTTTTGCATTTGTGTGCAGCGTAACAGCTAAATGCCGCTTCACCATATTTGCTTTGAACTCTAATGTCTACTGAAGAGGGTCCATATAATGTTCATAGCTTGAACGAAAGTAGACCTGTTATGATTATAACCATTTGTCCAAATAGTCACTTTAATAGTAATAATCTTTGCACAAGTGGAGAAAAAAATGGCTTTCGGGTGCACAGCTAATTCGTTCGTCCATCATTGTCAGTTTAATTCTAGTGGGCAGCAGATTAGAATGCCAACAGCGCTCAAAGATGACATCAAACGACATAGTTCATGACCACAGTAAGAGAAAGTGATTTTCGACAATCAATGATTGAGTCGGCACTGTAACACAAGACTGTATCGACAACTTTCCACCGTCTGAGATCACCAAAGTAAATCGCTCAAATATTTTTGACACAGTTTTTACACCAGATGCTCTTCCTGACACAACACACCCATTTTGCCCACCCTGACAAGAATTTGAACTCTAATCCCCCTGTTCAAACAGAGCGGTGTTACCCACAAAGCCATCCAACTGACACCAAGATTTTCTCAGAATGTTACTTCAACTTCAGTACACAAATTGCTGACAAGCTTCAGCTCTTCAGGCTACCTAAATCCAATTTTCAACAAAATCTGCGGGGTCAAAATGATTAACCCAAGGTTGGATAATACTCAACTCGATTACTGGTACTCTAACTCGGGACTTGAAGGCTTAGACTTGAGACTTATTTAGTTATGACTTGCATGGAGAGTATTTGACTTTCTCCCACCTTTGGAAGGCTGCGAAAGAATTGATTTTCCAACTATGTCAGCCTTTGGTGGGCAACTTCAAGCGCTTTGAGAATAATGAGAGATAGAATTTAATAAAAACTTACATGCAAGGAGACAGTTCAAAGGCAACCAGGATGGCAGCTACAAAGAAGTGTCGATTTATTTAGAAGTATTTTATACTTTGTCAGGAAGGTCGTATATACTGTACACACATGAAAAGCGATATATCATGTGTCTCATTTTGCTCTGTCTCACTGCAAAGTGATAAAGAGAGAAAGGAACATTCTCAAACTTAAAGTATTATATAACGTAATAATCAACAAAGAACACATATCACAATTGAAACATTTTTTTCTAACCAATACAAGCCCTGTTTTGTGGAAGAAGAAGAACAAAAAAACAACAACAACAACCATACCTTTTTCTGTTCATACTAGCCAACAAGGCTTCAGGTTCCGCAACTATGCTACAACCCACGTGTCAAACTTAAGACCCTCAAGCCAGATGTGGCCTTTTTCCTTGACTTCTGTTCAGAAATGGCCAAATGCATGTGAGAATTACATAATATGATGTGGAAATTATCAGGGTTCCACAGAACGCGATGGGTAAAAAGGGCAAGAGCTGAACGCTAGCTAGTAGCCTACAACAACACACTGCTAACTTCTGGTTAGGAGATGTCATGGCCATATGTTGCCCTATGTTAAAAAAAAAATATATATAGTAAATGTAAATTTGGTATTTAAACAGCCTCTCTTGTACGTTTCTGTTGGAGCCAAAGCAATAACAAATGCCAATTTATGGTTTTGTTGATTTTACAAGATGGCTAACTAGCTTGTTTGGCATGTTAGCACTACAACACACGACCATGGAGTCAATGGAGTTCTCACTAAACTAACCTGTTCAAAGGATCCTAAATTGTTGACTATGACATATGGGTTTGTGCTGATTATACGCCTCCGCTATGTTGTACACAAATCAAATCAACTTAACTGTTCCCAGCATGCTAAACCCACCATACTCACTGTCACCATGACAACCAATTCACCACGTTGTAGCTACAGTTCTGTCTCAATGAGAGCCTGACAGTCCATTCTGCATCTCTTCTTTCTCTCTCTAATGCTTCACATTAGTGTGTGTGCGTGTGTATGCGTGTGTGTGTTGGATGCTTCTCTATTAAGCAATGATTAGAGACTAGTGAGGCACCCGCAGCCAGATGGCGATGAACTGCGCTCCAATCAGAGCTCGCTAACGAGCAGTCGCAACATGCAAGCACAAAAATGGTTGCTCTAAAAGCTTTTCCGCTGCGTCTCCTCCGCGGCCAGTCTGCCTTTCACCTTCGAAGAGTTTATTATCATTTATATGAAAAAAAAAAAAAAAAAAAAAAAGCGGAGGCACCAACCACTCAGACAGACAAAGCAAGAAAATTGTTGACTGTGCTTTTATGCTTTCAATTTCTCTTTCAACAGACTGAACAACACAGACGTGTGTACTTTATTCTAAAACTTCATAACAAATACAAAATAAATGCTAGCGAAGCAAAATAGGTCAACAGAAGGGATTGGATTCATCTTCTACTTTGTTGGTTTGCCGAATTAAATATTGACTGGCTTAAAGGCCAATGAATGAAAAATGTCATCTCACCACCTTTCAGGTGCTTTGCAGTCAATTTGAATATCTTGAAAAAGTTCTTTTATTGCTGTAGTTCAATTCAAAAAGTTACATTTATATATTACATTGACTTGAAAATATCCTTCAAAAGGTCAATTCCAACTCTTTCTATATTCCAAACCATTTTTAATGTTTCTTACATAATATTACATTTTTTTGAGATGGTAAAATTTGACTTTTTCATTAGCTGTGAGCGATAATAATGATAATAATAATAATAATAATAATAATAATAATAATAATAATAATAATAATAATAAACTATCCGCCCATCCCCATCCATCAGTCCATCCATCCATGTTAAATTCAAGTTTTGCATGCGTGTACACAGTAAATTTAATAAAGTTTACTCAAAGACACGGTCCCAGTCTAAATAGAATAAACTTTACACATGGAAAAAGAGTCAAATATTGAAATATAAATAAATAAATAAATAAATAAATAAATAAATAAATAAATAAATAAATAATAATAATATTTATTCTGTAACTTGATAACTTAAATCAATTAAATGAAATGAATGAAAAATAATGAGGTTGTCCAGTTAATTATGCAAAATAATTTTTTAATAATAATATATATATATATATATATATATATATATATATATATATATATATATATATATATATATATATATATATATATATATATATAAATAATTTTTTATTACTGGAAAATGGCCAAACAAGGCAAGTATTCCTTTAAAAATGCATGACATTAAGGGAAAATGCTATATTGGGATATATAGGTGTTTATTTAAAATGATCTGTAATTTTGTTTTTTTGTGTGGGCGGGTATGTATCGAAATTCCAGTGGTATCGGTACTATTGGTATCGGTTGGCTACGCAAGAGTCGAGGACTTAATCTGGTATCGGTCTGAAAAAATCCATTTAAAAAACAACTGAGCAAATGTGGTTGCATAAGTTTGCACACCCTCTTATAACCCTCTCATAATTAACCAATCACATTCAAATGCATATCAAATAGGAGTCAGCACATCTGCCACCATTTTAAATGCCTCACATACATTTCTGCTGTTTTAGTAGGCTTTCCTGCACATGTCATATCACATCATCTTTCCTGCCTATAGCTACATTATGGTGAATACGGCAGTCAGACCCAAATCCACTGTAGGAAAGACCTGTTCCGTAGTGAGCGCATACCATGCCGAGTGTAACGTTAAAACCATCCATTTTTCATCTTGTACAAGTAAAACACCTGCTGTGTCCTCAAGCCTCCTCCTGAATGATTCAAGAGGAGCGGAAGGGCAGGCCGAGGGACCCACCTGACCACCCAGGACCTCTCCTCTCCTGTACGCGTGTGCGTGAGTACATCATGTCCACTCCTCACCATCAATGTCACCGTGCTCTATCGCTGCGTGTCCAGCTCGCAAGTGAGTGGCCGACCCTCGGGGGCCACCGCACTCGGAGAAAGCCTGCGAGGGGAAGTGAGGTCACCCATGCATAATGCAGAGACACAGCATAGCGACTAATGTATGCAGCTGAGGTGCGCGGCCACGGCAGCAGACGTGGAAAAGTGGCCTATTTCTTTACGACACGCCTCAATGAAACGCTAAAAAGATGTGCGCCGCTATTTTCTCCCTCCTAACTTCCAATGAAATGCGGACGTAAGGCAAGAGCAGGTGAGAGGCATCTGACCTTTAAACGATGAACATTCAACGTGAGCTGGCGGGAACGCAAATCAAAAGCAAAATGGTGGAGGCTGAACTCACTAAAATGTATATGACATCTGAAATTGTTTGCATTGACATGTTACAACTGGATGTTTTTATATAGCACAACTGCAGTGCGATCCACTAGAAGGACTCGGAGCTCGAGCAACAATTTTTCATTGATAAAAAATGAAACTCAGTAGTGTGCAGACATCCACCAAGGCCAAACAATCCAATTTGGATCAGCACCGTAAAGTGCGAATGAATGAAGGCTTTATTTTCATCATGTGATGTGAAAACAAACAAATCAATTGGTCCAATAAAAGCCTGTAGAACTTTGTGACCAGAATTCAAGTGGTACATTTGACGCTAGAAAGCAGAACAAATGTTTAATTAACTTGAGTTGGAATTAGTGTTACAGTTTTTTGGCCGCCGATACCGATTCCTATACCCAGCTTTGCAGTATCGGCCGATGCCGATACCATACCGATACCGAAGTTTTTTTTTCCTCAACATGAAAAAGCTGTCCTGCCATTGGTTCAGAGCATTCAAGGGCCAATAGGATATCTTAGATCGGCATGCAGTGAACATGTCACATATCAGTGAATGTTGTGCATGAGCAAGACACAAGATGCTGCATCCAAAGTCCTATATTAGCCTTGGAATTAATGGTATCGGCATGTTACTTGTTAGTACTCACCGATACAGATACCACTGTTGAATGTGATTGGTTAATTCTGAACACACAGCCACATCACAGTTATAAAAGGGTGTGCATACTTGTGCAACCACATTGTGTCAGTTTACGTCGTCTCTGGATTTTTAATTTTTTTTTCAATTGACTTTTACTGTTGGTCGCCTCATCTTTTTTTACATTGCAAAAACATATTTGATCGTGTGTAGACTTTATATTAACTGTACGTAAAAATATATAATATATAAATAATATATATATTATAATATATAATAAATATATAATATAAATGACAGAAAATTGTGTACACTTTTTGGTCAATTCAAGGAACTGTTTATTTTATTTTAAGTTTTCTATCCAAATCATTTGACTGTACAGGTGCACCGAAATTAATTTAATAACTATAAAATAATACAGTGACATTGTGCAGGTGTACCTAATGTAGTGTCCATTGATTTCATGTCCAATTTACACCACTGAAACTAAAAAAATTAAGCATACTGTACTGTTGAATGAAATAAATAACACTTTCAAACGGGCGGCATGGTGGGTTAGTGGTTAGCCTGTCTGCCCCATAGTTGAGAGGTACTGGGTTTGAATCTCAGCTCAGTTTGCATGTTAAGGTACATCTAAATAATTGTCCATACATGTGAATGGTTGTTTTCAGCTGGTATAGACTATAGAAAATGAAATGAAATAGAAACAAAAAATAATAAAATACTACAGATCATATAACGCAAGGAAATTAAAACGTAGTCAGTATAAATGTTTCAATCTCTATACTGTACATAGGACTGTGTGCAGGTGTACCTAAAGAAGTGTCCAGTGAGTGCGCATATGTTTGCAGTGTCATAAATAACACAAACAAAGCAAGGTTCGCACGTTACATATATAAACACACGTACACAACATAGACACTTCTCATGGGGAGACTGCGGTGTAGCCCAGCTGATTGTTTCCATGGCAACGGGGGCTTGTTTAGCATTTGCGAAAGAAGTGCAGCAAAGCGTTCACAGAAACACGACGCAGCCAGCGACAGAAGGTGGGGTGACAAGTGAGGCGCTCGCAGGAGGAGGTACCACGTTGACACTCCACACACGTGTCAGTGCAATTTCCTCTGGCTTCAGGGAGCCAATTTAGCATTTGGGCTTGTCAGTTTCTAAATATCACTAACAGTCTAGTCTGTCAAGTTGCCTCCTATTCTACGTTTGAGGCCCACTTTTACAGTCGAATAACCCAGTGTGGGGTTTTTATTTTTGACGCCTTGGAGCGGAGAAGCAGCAAAAAGTTTGCAGATCAGAGGGGAAACAACGAAACAACTTTCAAGTAACTTCACTCGAGTTTGAACTATAAATACTGCACGTCAGTTTTACTTTTTGTTTTGGACTGTGTTGCGTTTTAACCGTTACACTGTCGTCGGCTCACTCACACCGTGACCGCTTTTGTTTGAATACACCAAAATCGATGAACACTTGTTTCGTGTAACTCTACCGCTTCTTGAACTGTGAGAGCTTTGCAGCATTATGTCACCTCAAGAATAAAAGCCTGCATGTTTTTTTTTTTTTTTTAGACATGAATTACGTTTTTATACATTTGAGTAGGCTAAATACATATCTATTATACTCAGTTGCAGAAGGAAGGAAAGAGAGAAACAATATCTGCACAAACCGAAGATGTGTTCTGCCCGGTACCATTCTGCTACACTGAATTACAGATATTCCCCCCCCCCCCCCATGAAAAGTGGGGAACCCTGAACAAGATTATTAATAACTTGTAAAAATATATATATATTTTATTGTATATTTTGAACAAATATAAAATGTGTGAATAATTTGCGATTAATCATGAGTTAATTAAAATTAAAATATATTAAAAAAATCATAATTAATCACATGAAGTGAATAGCAAACTCACTCTCATTAATGAATGAATGAATGAATTAATTAATTAATCACAATAAAAAATAAATAAATATTGTTTTCTAAGTTTTCAGACTTGTTAACATATAGCTAACTCCATCTATCCATTTTCTTGACTGCTTATTCCTCACAAGAACATGCAAACTCCACCCAGGAAGGCCAGAGCCTGGACCCGAACCCGAGTCCTCAGAACTGGGAGGCGGACATGCTAACCATTCAACCACCGTGCCACCTGCCATTGATACATCCATCCATCCATTTTCTTGACCGCTTATTCCTCACAAGGGTCGCGGGGGCTGCTGGCGCCGATCTCAGCTGGCTCTGGGCAGTAGGCGGGGGACACCCTGGACTGGTTGCCAACCAATCGCAGGGCACACAGAGACGAACAACCATCCACACTCACACGCACACCTAGGGACAATTCGGAGCGCCCAATTAACCTGCCATGCATGTCTTTGGAATGTGGGAGGAGACCGGAGTACCCGGAGAAGACCCACGCGGGCACGGGGAGAACATGCAAACTCCACCCAGGAAGGTCCGAGCCTGGACTCGAACCGGAGACCTCAGAACTGGGAAGCGGATGTGCTAACCACTCGACTACCGTGCCGCCCGCCATTGATACAGTAGTTTCATAATAATTCATAAAATTGAGTTAAAATTAAAGTGCTGTAAAAAAACAAGTGTGATATTGATTTGTGTTGAGGTTATTTTCTGCCACTAGGTGGCATAATTGAATTTGTAAGACATTGGCGACAGCTCAGTGCATTTTTCTTTTCATATTCAAAGCATTAACATGAAGTAACTTGCAAAATTCTGCACATTTTAAAATTGTAAAATACAATTTTGTCTCCACAAATGTATGCATTATTATTAAATTACTGCTAAATTTTGACGTGGACATGTCGGCTGTGTTGCGACTGGAATTCCCCCAGTACAGGCTTTCCATGTAAGAGGTGGTCATTTGTGGAGTTAAAGAACCTTTAAATTAACTCTAAATTAACACACTAATTTTGACACCCCATATATATATTAAGACAAGTTCAGTCATATTAATCGAGAAGAAATTTATTGCATCGTTCCCTCACGAACTGAGCCGTACCGTCTTAAACTGAATTGTAATCCCACTGAATCGAACCAAATCTACTCGTTAGACTTTAAAATGAACCGCCCTTGAATGGTATCGCTCCCCATATATCAAATTATGTTTTACTGACTAGATGCACACCCCTAACAAGCACACACAGATAAAAATGCAATGATTAATGTCGATGTGATTTAATTATGAACCAGTACACACACTAGCAGTTTCACTGTCAGTAAATGGTGATTTCCGCAGCACTAAATTACAGCTGAGACTTAAAGAGCTCGTGTGATGGAGAAAAAAAAAACTGCTTTGTAAGCATAAAGATGTGACAGGTTGGGTCGTTGAAAGACGAATAAAAAATGTATTATGAGATGAACCGGGCGCGCCCACTCTGCAGTCTGTTCCGACTAAAGTGCTGATCTCCAGTGTGGAATGACCAAACATCCCAGTTGTATAAAGTGGGAATGACACTGGCAGTAATTTGCAAGGTGGAACAAAACCCTAAATTACCTCAGGGGAGAGTTGAACAGCGGCACATAATCATCCGCGTCCCCAAAAAGAGGCAGCGAGAAGGACAAGAATTTAATTGGGCACAATTACATTGTGCCAGGGCTAAATATACACTTGTCAAATAATAATCTGTTTCCCAGGAATCACATGCAAGTAGAGACGTCGCCATGAGAAGAAACAATGAAACACACGCATGCCAGGCTGGTGCGCTGATGCTGCGCACGCGGCTTCAATCCATTCGGGCTTCTGTAAACCGACTGACAGTCAAGCACGTCTGTAGCCAACCGCTGCCATACATGGACACGCTGACCCGACATTCGAACACGGGCCACCAGAACCCTGCACGGGACCACGATGTTCTCCTCAAGTCGACATGTGGCCTCCATTATAGTTGGCATCCTACCTCTAATAGGTGCCTGATACAATATAATCTCCAGAAGCAGGAGATTGTACAAAAAGGAGTGAGCAGGAAAAAGAGAATCCAAGCAATGTTGTTCGGTATTGGCGCAGCTATTAAATACTGGATTGCTTCAAAGAGTGGCCTCCACTTAACTCATTTGCTCCCAATAACGTATAAATACGTTGTTGTTGTTTTTTATGTTCTAAGTGTCCCAAAGACGCATTTATACGTTTTTTGTTGTTGTTTTTTTTAATGCTAGAGCATACAGAAGGCTTTGATGCAGCCTCTCAACTGCAAAGAACGGTTGCAGAAATGGTAGTTATTACACAAACGGCCAGCAGGTGGGAGCAGAGCAAAGGAGATCAACCAGGGCCATCTAGAAAAAAAGCTCAATTACTAACAATTTTAAATAGATTTGTGAAAACTGATGAAACTTAGCTCTCTTCTAATGCTAATTGCTGCAAAACGGAAACAGATAGAAACATACTTTTTTTTTCCTGATGAAAGAAGAGACTTGAATCTTTCTTTTGATAGGTTCCATGCCTTTAAAGCAATCGACAATTTTTTTTTACAATAATATGTTCAATGAAGCCCCACTAGTCTAAATATGGTATTCTGATTATTATTGTCTTAGTGGAATATAAGTTAAGAGGCAAAATCCAGCAGTTTTTATCCATCTCAGGGGGCGGCCATTTTGTCACTTGCTGTTGATTGAAGATGACATCAATGTTGGTCAGGTCTCAAGGTAACTGTGAAGGGTTTTGACCTCAGCAGATTCAGGTCAATCAGTGGAACCCAGAGTTCAAAACAAACACGGTGCATCAGCCTTTAGGTGTTATGCTACACGCAAATGGAATAAACTGCCAAAAGTACTGAAGTTAGCCCCAAGTGTAAATGCTTTTAAATTCAGATTAATGGGGAAGTCACCCCCCCAAACCAATTTCTTGACAATAATATGTTCTATGCATCCCTACTAGTCTAAATACGGTATTCTAAAACAGGCCAGCTGTGATTGGTCGTTGCCAGGAGCCCTGAGCAACTGTGATGTCATCGTCAATCGACAGCAAGTGGCAAAATGGCCGCCCCCTGAGATTGATAACGGCTGGATTTGGCTTGCATAACTCATATTCCAGAAATATACAATTAATCAGAATGTCATGTTTAGACTAGTCAAGTCATATATAAGATATTATTTTCAAGAAATGTTGAAATGCCAATACAAATGTTGGGGGGAAGTAATTCTGTTGATCTAATTTTCAGCATCTGCAGTTTCTCAAATTGTGGCTTCCACTCATAAAATAATCTACTGAAAGAAGACGCCATGCAAGGCTATAGTGTGTCATGACCAGGAAAAAGAATACAAGAAAGAGGGTAAATTCTGAATATAAATTAAAGTTAAAAAAAACTATATACACATAGCGAGTACGGTTAAAAATTAGTCAGTGCTCTTTGTATTTAAATTTGAACCTGTATTTTTTCCCCATTTAAAACCACCAGAGTGTACTCTTGTTTTTATGTAATTAGACTTTTTAAAATCACATTTAAGCTCCCCAATAGTTTCACATTGAACTTGTTTTCATCTTGACTCCACAACACTCGATTGTTGATTCACAGAACGGCCCTTGTGCTCATTTTATGAAAGAAGCCAGTGCGAGAGCTTTTTTTTTTCTCTTTAATTGGGTGCTGTTTTCTTTCTCTCTACTAATCCTCCCCCTCTGCAAGTGAGTGCATCTGCTGTCCTTCCACTGTGAGAAATTGAAGAGCAGCAGCGCGGAGGAGAGAGAAATGGTCTTTCCCCATGTCAAGCATCAGCGGCATGTTTATGCGCCCGCACCCCGCTGTTCTCCTGCTGCAACCCCACACGTGGACGTCAGTGACGGAATACTAATCAAAGGAGATTTCTGCTCAATAATCCCGCCGCTTGAGTGACCTCCCATATTGTAACACTCCATTTTCCAGTGTTTTTCCTTCTCTAATACTCTATTTGGTCTGTAAAGCACATGACCGAAAAATCTATTTCTATGTTCAATGCTGTCAAAAAAAGATGACGTAACATTGATCATCTAAAAAAAAAGTGCTTTTGAAGAATTTCCATAACCACTATTCAACTTAAATCCAAGAGTGTGAAATGGTAATAAGAAGGAATAAATAAAGAAAATCCCAAGAGATTTAGCCCCGCTTTATTGACTGAGGCAGAGTTTCCGAGCGATGGCGCCGAGGATTTCTGTCCAATATTGAATGTGAGCCGTGAGAGAGGACGAAGCTTGATAGAGAGACAGTAATGAGCAAACGTCTCGGCTGTCAAAGTCCGGTTCTGCTTCAAACCTACTGAGCTGATCAAAGCGTCTTACAGACTGTCGGACAAATGCTCGGAATTGGACACGCTGTCTCCTTTATTACCTCTGCCAAGGAGGTTACCACACGCTAAAAAAAATGATGGGTAGATGTGGATTTTGAGCAGGTTGGGTTATTTTTAGCCAGGGATGTACTGTAAATCCAAACATTCAAAATAATCAAATAGAGTAAGTACACTATACTCAAACTTTTTGAAATTGGTGTGACTTTGTGTTCTTTTATGAGTAAATTACAATTACATCATGCAAGTTATCCAAGCTATTGTGGGCAAGCTATTTTTTGGCAAATTTAACTCATCAATATGGCTTAACTCTCAATACGCTGGGCCAAATGATGCTCAACCCAATACTTTGGGTATAAATAACCCAGCACTGGCTTAGTCCCTTTTGGACCTAGTGCTGGGTTAGCTATTCATCTACTTTGGGTTACATTTGACCCAGCAGTTTTAACAGTGCATTGGTCTCCGTACTTTCCATTGACAATGTTGGATTTACAATGGTGCCTTGAGATGTGACTTTAATTCATATTTTTTACACTCACGTCTCAAATCATCTTTCCCAGTGAACTTTACACACATACAGAGAATCAGCCCACTTCAATGGCGGGCGTGTAAGGAGAGACGTCAAGCTGTCTCCTCATGAGACGTTTTCGCAGCGACACTTCCCAAACGATCTCACTGAGTTGCCTACGGAAGCACGCGTGCCTTGACGGGAGCGTCAAATTTCCCACAGACTTTAAAGACACCCTTTCAATGCTCATCACTGGGCTCACTTTACAAGCGATCTATTCTCAGGTTGTGTTCCCCCCCCCCCGACAGACGGAGCCGGTTGACATAGCTCGAGAAGCCGACGTCATCTGACGGAACGACATACAAATGGAGGATACTTTTTCAGTAGCTTTGAAGGCCTCTCCTCTATTATACACCTCTACAGCCCAACATACCTATTATCTCGGTGGCCTATATCTCAAAGCAGACAGAGGAAAGGTGATGTGCTGGCGTCTGGTGGGCGGAGGCAAAAGCAGAAATGAGAGCAGCGGGACGCCTTTGACGGCAGAAGGGGGAGAGAAGAGGCTCCCGAGGGCCGCTGTCTGGAGATTAGTGTGAACCTGATTGAAATTCTCTCAATCCCACTCGCTGTGTGCTGCCAGTACGGTTAATGCTACAGTATGTCGTTTGTTTTGCACAATCCATAGAGATCCGGTAGATGATTTGTAGCAAAAATAACATCTCAGTACAGTAGAATAGCACACAGTTGAATGCCGATCTCCGCCAACTGGCATATTTGCTTCTAGTTGTCAGTAATAGGAAGTGTGTTTACTGCTCAATGGCAAATATCAGGCAGTAGATTGAAGTTACTGTACAAACGGTACGGTGCCTTGAGATACAAGTTAAATTCATTCTGCGACCCGTTCTAGACACCTGTATCGCAAATCATAATTCCCTATTGAAACGAACGCAGATTTGAGTTACTAATTTGAGTTAGTGTCAGCTAAAGAAAATATTAAAGGTACGCTGCAAACTATTTGCTGTTGACAAAGTGTCATCTTGCTTCAAAAACCCGACCAGTATATTACAAAAAAAAACAAACAAACAAACAAAAAAAAAAGATTGCAAGACATTCAAGCTGAAAAGAAATGTCCACAAGGCTGTGTGACTTTATGAGGTCCCCAAATTTAATCATTAAATTTGTAAACAATGTACATTATAAATGACAAGTTTGCCATGGCAATATACAGTAAACAGTTAAATATGTCAGGCCAAAACAGACTGCTTTAAAAACATTTATTTTAAGTGAAGTGAAATTTAGAAAGACTAACTGGAAGAAATATGTTAACGACCAAAAAGGTTGTCTTTAATTAAAAACAAACATTATTCTTAAAAATCATTGTTAAAAATTAACTTCCAATTAAGTATTAAGGTGTAAATTTTATGTTAAGTGGTGTTGCTGGCATCTGTTGAATGTAACTAATAAAGTAACTTGTAATCTAATTTACCATTAGTTACTTTTAAAATCAACTAATCAGTAAAGTGACTAAGTTACTTTCAAAATTAAGCAATCTGGTAGAGTAACGTTTAAAGTCGAGTAATCAGTAATGCAACTAAGTTACAGTACTTTCAAAGTCAAGTAATCAGGAAAGTAATTAAATTACTTTTTTAAGGCAACACTCATTAGGAGACTAAAACAATATTAGAAAAATCTTCCCCACACAACAGCAAACAACAACCAAAAAAACTAAAGTAAACCTAGCTGACCTACTTCAGCCAAAAGTATTTTTCTTAGCTGTAGAGGCTGATATTGATCAGGTGCAAGATTTCCTCCAAACAATGCCTAGTGGTGTCACCTTGACAAAAAAAAAAAAATGCCCGAACCGCCTCATTTGACGCTCGACTCTGAACACTTCCTGTTGTATTCATTTTTGTGAAACTATTGAGTAAGTAAACTATCTTTGTCCTTGTTGCTAGTTTTAAGTAGAAGCAAATTCCGCTGACCCAGAAAAACTTCTCGTCTCACTATCTCACTCGAATACTGGATATACTTTTATGATTCTTTTTATCCATATAGAGGCTATTATCTCTTCTCATTTTGTGGCAAGTGGTCCACTTAACTGGCAGCCACAGTTGATCTGTAACATTTCTGCTGACTCTTTGGTGTCTGGGTGGGTAAAATTGTGCTTGTGAGAAGCTTCAGAAGTCCATTTGCTGTGTTCCATCAAGAGAAACTCAAATAGCCATTAGATGAAAGCTCAGCAGCTCTTCAGTAACAACGAAATCAGCCCCAGGAAGAACATTTTAGCTATACTGGGGCTATTTTCTAGCCCCAGGTATAAAATGCTGCATAGATAGCACAATATTATGTATGACAGCTTAATGTAGTAGCACTTGTATTATTAAAATGTGCCATTTACAAAAATAATTCAGTAAAGGCTCAGTAATATAACAATATATGGTGGCTGGAGAACTGCACTTGAAAATTTAAGGCCGATGAATGAATATGTAAAGGCAGAATAATCAACTAATATGAAATTTCTATTCACATTAATTTGTCTATTTGAGGATGGCAAAGAATGAGAAGGAATATAATAGGTTGCGTTCTTGAGAGAAAGCCAGAAACAAGGTGGGAAAAGGTATGTATGTGTGTGAGAAAGTGTATTTATTTATAGAAGGCCCTTGGGAAAGAAGTGCAAAGGTAGGGAAGCTTGTTTGGGCTGAACGGGTGCCACAATGAACGCGCCTCACTGGCATGCGCAACATCCTCATCAGTATGACCAGTCACGCCTCTTTATCTTGTCAAATTAAAACAACAAGCTTCACTGGGAGACTTTTCTTCCAGAACTCATCTATAATTCACAAAATGACAAGAGCGCTCAGTGGACTGCCAAAGCCAAAGAACAATGCCAGATAGTGGTGGATTCCTCCCTCGTAGTTCAGCGGACTTGTGTTATATTGCCTATGATTTTATTTTTATTTTTTTAATTCTACTTTTCTCAGGCGGCAAATCACAACCTTTGTCTAAATGAAGCTCCTCATATCACTTGAAGATTGACACCAAGATGCCATAAATTGTGGCAAAGCACTACTTTTGCCCAAATTAAGTGCACCAATTCACCACAATATTCTTCCTTGGCACATTATGCCATAAAATGGCAGCAAAGCACTACTTTTGTCCAAATAAAACACCACCATTCTCTACAATATTCTTCCTTGGCACAAACATGCCACAAGATGGTGGCAAAACATGACTTTCATTCAAATGAAGCTCCTCAACTCTCTGAAACAAAGTTCCTACTCACTAAGATGCCATAAGATGGTGGTCAAGCACTACTTTTGTCCAAATCAACTGCCTCAATGACAGAAAACATCACCTTTGTCTAAATATAGCTCCGCAACTACTTGACAATAGTTTGTGTTCATCATATGTCGTAAGATGGTGGCAAAGCATGACTTTTGTCCAAATAAAATGCCTAAATTCTCTGCAATATTCTCCCTTGGCAGAGGGATGCCTCAAAATGGTATTAAACCCTGACTTTCATCCAAATGATGCTCCTCAACTCACTTAAACATAGTTCTAGGCACCAAGAAACCACAAGCTGGTAGGAAAGCACTACTTGTGCATCAATTAACTACACTAATCTTGCTTGGTACCAAGATACCACAAAATGGCAGTTAAGCCCTAATTTTGTCGAAATGAAGATCCTCAAATAATTTCAACATAGTTCCTTGGCACCTAAATGCTATAATATGGCGCCAAAGCACTACATTTGTTGAAATGAAGCTCATCAACTAACTTCAACATAGTTCAGTGGCACAAAGATGCTACAAGGTGGTGTGAGCACAAAATTTTCTTAATTTTTTTAATTGTTTTTAAAACTGTAAATGTAAAACAAAGTGTGATCCCAAAACATTATATAATTTTAAATTAATGTCACAACATTATCCTTAAAATTGCTAGCATATGTAGCAATTTCTGAATTGTGAACTACGGGGTACACTAAACTGTAAACAGACATTCAAGCCTCTTGCTTTGTGTTTCTCTTTTCATGTTCTGTCACTATTGATCGATTCACTTTGACCAAGTTATTCACCTCTTTGGGAATTACAAGGAGTGGGCGGATATGTTGATGCAGAAATCAAACTGAACTCCCCGTGGTGGTTCCCCTGTATAGATAGAAATTTTTTTTGTGAGATGTGCCCGAGCTGATCACTTGAGCTGAGGACACCGGAAAAAGGAAGCTCTCGGTCACCTCACTCCCACTCAAACAGCAAGCACACTGGGACTCTTATACAGTATTGATGACCTCAGCCTCATTTCAGCAAAAGGTTTTACAGCAAGACTGCCAGGACTGGTGAGAAGCATCTACCCGTACGTGATGTCACCACCATCGCTCAAGTGACGTAAGGCGATACGTTGGCAACAAGTGTAAGGCCACACTTGGTTTGATTGAGGCCATCTAGCATGTCTGATGTGAGACGCTGGGGGCGCTCTGGTGTTGAATAAATCCTCTTGCCGACCGTTCGTGCGTGGACATTCAGGTATTAGGTCCTGGATCAAATTCCGATGGTAATTACCGCTTGTCAATCTGGCACAGTGATGAGAATAGGACACTTAATCAAAGACCAGTGTTTGTTAAAGCAACAACGTGTAGTAATGTGACCTTAAGATAACACAATCAAAATCAATGAGACACTGCAAGAATGTGTGCAGTTCGGATTTAACACATTCATTGCCAGACCAGCAAAAAAAAAAAAAAAATCTTCATTTGACGTCTTTTTCCGTCAATGGCAGTGAATGAGTTAATATTGGTGAACCAGCCAGGGCTCCTCAACAGTCATGGTAGCACTAACATCGGTGGTAATGGTAATGCTAATATAATTTAAGCAGTGTTTCCCAAACTTAACTGAGCTAATAGTTCAGTGTGTTACTATATGTAGCTTGTATAGATAAATGAACAAAAATACATTGCTTGTCTTCATTAACATGGATGTTACGGTATTTTAAAAATTGCGGTATTTCAGTTACAAATGCTGTACATTTCACAATATCAAAGACTGCCCGTGTAATGTATTGAGTGGAAGAAGTGAGCCTCTTTCAACTTTGGCTAAGTCCAAAGCGCTGTGCGCACCTTGGCCTCTTCGGGGCAGTGTGGTGCATACAGAGAGGTTCACACTTGTAGAAGAAGAAAGAGTACTAGTTGATGTAGTAGAAGAAGAAGAAGAAGAAGAAGAAGAAGAAGAAGAAGAAGAAGAAGAAGAAGAAGAAAAAGAAGAAGAAAGATACGTAAAATACATAAGCATGTTCTGGTTCTTTATTTCAATGTATTAAATAAAGTATTGTTTAAAAAAAAAAAATGGAACTGCCAACATTTCCAGTGTGATGTCACGTTGAAGTGCGCCCCTAGCGGTGGGGGTCAGCGCGTCAATGCGAGTGAATTAGAAAACAATCAGTGTGAGCTAGAAAATAGGTCAAACAGTTGATAAATCAGCGACCAACGCTATGGTCAACGGATGCTCTCATGGCTCAAAGAGAGATGAGAACATTCTTTCGGCTACCGGCAGCGATTCCAAACCCCGCGAAAGACAGCTCGGCGGCTAGCGTGAAACTACGACGCAACGCTAACTCTCCTCTCTCAGTGTAATTCTTAGTAGAGACAGCCCCCTAGTGGTGTAGCTGTACTTATCTAAATTAACTCTAATAATCACAACTATGATAACCACGGACGTTTTTTGGTACATTTGTTATGTTTAGACGAATGGTTCACCGAAGACGCAACTCAACAACTCAACTTTATTTATAAAGCGCTTTAAGAACATGCGTTCCTGTATACAAAGTGCTGTACATAAACATCAGTTTTGCAGTAAACAAGAACAAAGCAAGTCGATCGAACATATTGATAAAGTTGTTTGAATGTATTGGTAAAAAACCTAGGCTAAATGCTCAATTTTTACTCAAAATGCCACAGTTTAATGACTTGTGTAAGGCATTGTGGGAAAAATTGTATGATTTTTAGCATTTTTGCCAACATTTTACCAATGCATTTGAACAACTGTATCAGTACATTTCAATACGACACATCCCATGTAAAAATTTTAACACCAAATTGGCAGTTCATTCTTCCGTGAAATCAAGTATATGCCTGTAAGTATAGTTACATTACGTGTCTTGGTCAGTATGTGTAACTACAGAATTTGCGTGTGATAATTTATTTGAAGGTAAATCGGTTCTGTGAGTTCTAATGTTTACTCTAGCTAGCCTGTCAATAGAGATTTAAATTGTACTCTAGCTGTTAGCAATAAGCTAGCAGTTTTAGCAAATGAAGCTAAAATGTTTTTTTTTTGTAATTTGACTTAAATTTAATAAAATTGCAAAAAAATGTTTTTTTTTGTAATGTTTTTTAAATTGTTAAAAAATAAAATTTAAGTAATTATTTTTGTCGTGTGCTTAATTTTACAGTCAACTTCAACTGTGAGTGTCGCTAACTAGCTCAAGGCACGCTCAGGGAAGACGTCATATGATAGTTAGTGCATGTGCAACTGATGGTCATTATGATAAACTTTTTGTGACATTTCTATGTAAACGTAATGCAATATGAGCTCTGGCTCACGAAGGTTGGGAAATACTAGTGTAGACAGATTGAGGGATGAAGCAAGGCGTCAATTGATATGAGTAGACTCTCGTCTGTCATCTATTGATACATTTCAGATGAAGCAAGCACAGGATGCTGAGAGAGTAGCTGACACGTAGGGCAAGTGATGGCAGCTCCAATGTTTGCTGTCAAAGCCAAACAAAACATCACCACTCGTCTATTTTCTGAGTGGAGGAATCCATGTGTGAGGCGAAGACTTGGCTGGTTAAACATGTTTCAGCAATGATTTTTGTTCTGTTGACATGACTGATGACTAGCATGTTCTACATTGTCAGTTTTGGGAAGAAGCCCAAAGAGTGTCACACAATCAATCAGCGAATGCTTGGCAATGAATGGACTGCAAAAGAATGCCTGAAAGAAAAACAAAATTGGACCTTTTCAATCTCAGACTGCTGAGTGACTGATGCAAACATCATTGCGATTTATTGTAGCTTTATCGTGCAATCGCTTGTGTGAAAACTTCCGCTTCCCACAGACCACTTGTCATCCCACATCCCCATGAGTGATCCTCTGTCTCTATCCCCGACAGCCCCATCTAAATAATGAATGAAATCGCGCGGCAAAGTAGCCGTGTCTTCATCCCCTCGTCTTGTTTGACCCTTCACCTGTTTAAATGCCAGCCGCCGAAACTCACGGCGCCGACGCGCGAGCACGTGAAGCAAAGACAGATAAGACACCCTCGCTAAAAGTAAAGTATGACTTTTGTCGGCTGTCAAAAAGCGATATTAAAGAGTGGGGAAAGGTGTGTGTGTTGCCCCAGCTGGCTCACACGATAAGCTATTGTGGTGTTTGTGCAGAGCGGTGGCTCTCCATGGCAACCATGGAGCAAATGCAGGTTACGGGGGGTAACAGTTGCCAACTTCCGCAACAAAAACAGCTTCTTTAAAAATCATTAACAAGGATATCTGCCAACTTGTGACTTAGGGTGAAACAAACAACAAACAACCATTTATACTGGAATTCACAAATAACATACGCAACTGTGTAATCTTCTCCAGCAGCACTTGATGGTGTGCGAGCGTGTTTATTGACGTGAGGCCTCTCTTCCTAAAGTGACTTTCCATCCGTGTGTTTCTTCACGCTGATCAAACGCCATCAAAGGCATGCTTGCAATCAATAATGCTAATGTCTCTGTTTAGTGCACTGCTCCATTAGCCTATGCATTTGCCAATATACACTGCTGATTGCTTTCAGTTGTGGCCACACAGTTATGATGAGAAGAAAAGCAGGGCGCAAAAAAAAAAAGGCTGTTGGTAAATGCCGCAATGTGGAAAGTCTCTAAAAAAAAAAAAAAAAAAAGTTACAGTGCTGGAGAAATGTATTAGACCACTAGAGCTGTCCTAAATTAAAAGGATTAGGAATTACCAAAATGTTTTTGGACGTTTCTATAATGGTCAATTCATCATCATCTAGATTAAATTCAAATGATATTTTTACCCAAACACATTAATTTTTTAACGTACATTTTGTGCACGTATTATTAAATAATGGAAAATGTTAAACTAAATATTTTGTTAAATGTAGATGGATTTCTCACTTATCAGAAAAGCCCAGTGAGCCGATATACATTTGGCTACAAAACACAATTTTATTTATTATTTTAAAACATACCGTGCCTTGACTGCACATGCCACATCCTCACAACCCTACACTGAATTATTTCCGTGGCTAGATTATTATTATTATTATTGTCATTATTATTTATTTATTTATTTTAATTAATGTATTTATTTTTTTTACCTCTGGTTAGTGGCAAAGGTTAAAAACAACAAATGAGACAGCTCTCAAGACAAATCAATGTAATATAGTGTCCAGCGCGGCAGAAACGTTTCGCCCTCTATTTTCTTGAATTGGCACGACACGCAGCATAACGAGGAGGTGGGTTAGACCTGGTGTGCGTAATTTCACAGACGAGCGCAGGCAGGTGGATCTGCGATAGGGAGAACTGCACTGTGTCATTGTGGGAGTGGTCACGGCTGACTTCAATCATGGCCAATCAAAGTGTCCACTTTTATTGCCTTTAAAAGTGGCGCACTGCACTAGTCGGCCACTAGGGTCCCTGCATACATTTGCACAGTGAAGTGGACACCACAAAAGTGCTAATAATAATAATAATAATAATAATGACGACTTATGAAGAACAAGTAAAAATGAGTGCGAGGTGTTGCTTGCGTCTTACTTTTCACAAGTGTGTGAAATGTGAAGCCACTGGGCCAAACGCAAAGCCCAGCCACCAGTCGGTCCAGCTGGGAGTCAGTGGTGTGCCATTGATTGATGCTATTTAAAGGCAAGTGATGGTGTCGCCCGGCAACACGCTCATAAAGCACACCCTGTTGCCTTGTCCCGCGCCTGCTTATTAACAGTGGAAGCTCGCGAGAGGAAACGCTTTGCTCCATTACTCACAGGCGCAGAGGCTGTACTGTTACACTGGGATCGTCTGTGACATGCAACGGCGCTCATGTCGGAAGTCACACATCCGGGAGGCTCGCTAATGGCCGGTCAGGGTGTGTCCTCGCTCCCACTAGCTTGCCTTTACAACTTAATGCCTTCGCCATCGATTCCCCCAGCCCCATTCTCACCAAAAAGGGTTCACGCACCCGACGGACGGTTATGGACCGAACGAGCAGCGACGAGCAGCACGCACATCTCGGACTGCGCAAACTACAAAGTGCTCAAAGTGCGGTCAATCGGGCATATCTGATGTGCGGTGAGAAGTGCAGGAAACTGCCTGCAGTCATGGCTGACTGAGGGGAGAAGCTTCTCCGGCAATTAGCGGAACGAGCCTCCGCCACGCGAAGAATGTCAGTTTTTACAGCTCGCTATCCTGTCCTGTTCCGGTCCAAGAGAATGTGAGGTGCACTGCGAGGCTTCTAGGAGACATGAATTGTAATCCTTCAAAAAAAAAGTTCCAAAAGTCTCACAAAGCTCTACTCGAGGATATGAAACAAAGTGCAATTAAGACATGAACATTTGTAGAAAACTCAAAAAGAATTTGAGCGTCTTGGTTTGCATCATCAGTTACCATGAAGTGAGAACTTGATCTGTTACGTTCTGAGGTTGGATCCCAAAACGCAGACACAAATAAGCGTTTTAACACTTTATTCGCATCACATCAAAAGGGGTGGAACTAACGCGACTTGACCAGAAACAACAAGAATGCATCGGGAATCACGAGACGCCAAGCCCACTTGGGTTGCGGAGTTGCACAGAGGAACAGTGGTAATAATCCGACAAACACACATTTCTCAGACAGCTTATATAGACAGTGAATCGATCTGATTGGTTGTGGCTAGACATGTGGGTAAAAGAACTGACATGGAATTATCTGATTGGCTGTTGATCAGATAAAGAGGTTAAAGACTCTTGACATCACATAGCTCCTGACATCACATCAGTTAAGACCAATTGAAACTAGATGCCGGTTACATCAGTTCAAAACAGACACTTGACCTCATGGTCATGACCCAAACATAATCCTTGCATGACCCAAACTTAACCCTGGTATGACCCAGTCATGACAGATTTGTTACCGGTCTGTCAGTACCAAAGGCAGGTCCGTAGGCCCATTTCCGACAGGCTCCCGTGGACTGACGATTAACGGTAACTTTAAAATACTGATAGGATAAGCGCAGACGAAAGCAATTTTTGGCCATTCCCCAAACCCAAAAAGCAAAGACGATGAGCAGTTTGAGGAGAAGCAGTAATAGGAGAAGAATTTCTTTTCTTTTTTTTAAGATTGTCCCAACTGTTTCTAAATGACTAAAATTGTATGCTGTTAGTCTTGTAAACACTTTTTTTGTTTACCAACAGTCATAAAATAGTGGTGTCAAAATTTAATTTAGCAATGAAGGAAGTGCATTAAAATAATGAGGTAGTGCAACATAATTTCAAGAATACTTTGAAAGGCACTAATCCTAGGTATATGGGAAAAGATTATATCACTGTAAAAAAAAAAGAAAAAAAAAGTACTATTTAGATGAAAAAAAATATTAAAGTTTTTTCACTCAGAAATTCTAAGTACATTTTACAAGAAGAGTTTGAGTACATTTAAAAAAAAAAAAAAAAAGTTACTCAAGTGTTGATGAACGAACTCAGTTTGGGAAACAGCAACTCTACCACCTGAGCCATGCCACTCTTGATGTTTGCCGCTATACTGCATTGCTGGTGTGTCCAAAATGAGACAAAGTAAAAGTTGGTGGTAAAAGGATTCCATCGGATTCCACCTAAGACACAGCAGGAGTGGCATGGCTCAGGTGATAGAGTGGCTGTCTTCCTTTCATTCCTCAACCCGTGAGTATTTTTATTTTATTTTTTTGTATAAACTGGTAAAATGTACTCAAAACTCTCCTTGTAAAATTTACTTAGAATTTCATTATGTTTTTAATCTTTATTTAATCGCATTATTCATTCTGATAATAAATAATACCATCAAATCGGGGAACTATATTATACACAAGTACAAAGAAAAACATCTTTTTAAGCGTGATTTGGGTGGGGGCCGTATAGTTATTCTCAGGATATTACGATAAATTAAGTGGAATAAAAAAAGTCATTAAATCCGCTGTTGTTGGCCAGGCACTCTTCTAGTTTTCATCGGGCAGACTATGCGTCAATCATTATAGGAAGCGCCACTGATGGTTGTGATGTGACTCACTCACTCGTCAATCTGTCATTGGCCGGAATGCAGTACACGTCAGTCATTACTGGCAATAAACAAAATGATATGGTTCATGTACAATCATTGGCTTGGACCACGTCAGTTTTTAAAAAGAAAAACGCCCTCGTCTGCCTTTAGCTATAAGTTGAAAAGTAAATAGTTTGGCTGCAGGACATTTGTTGTTCCTGTTCAAATGTATTCAAACTTACAACATAACTTTCTTTGATCACCATCAACACCCTCACATGCGTGCCAAGAGCTCCTTTTCATGAATAACACAAGCACAGCTCACATAGCAGAATAATGTTTTTTTTCTGTTGAGTATGCGCGGAAGAAAAACGGCCATTTGGGGCCTGTACTCGCAGGCAGAAGTGAGTTTTGGGATGGTGTTCAGTTCGTGAGCGATGGCTGTTCATTCTCCATGAAACTGAACTGTTTTCGATCAAACGAGGCATGCTCAGTCAGTCCCAAGCATACTGTGCTCTATATAGCTCAACGCTCAGAAATAATTTAATAACAAACACTTATCATGTACTGTACCGCATCAACAAGAACTTATCTTTTATTGATGCACTGATTACCTGCAAGTTTTCCTGAAGCCCATATTGTTTGTTGAATTATTTAGCGGGCAGGCCCATGGCGGATCAGCAGACTCAAGTGGGCCTCAAACTATTCAATAACGCCTCAACACTTCAAAGATGGAAGTCATGCGATCAAACGGGGCATGCACGGCGTCCTTTGATGCTGCTTTGGTGTGAGAATGGCTCATCCGAGTGAGTGCGCGCCTGTCGGGTTATATATTGTACTGTATCGGCTTGACGAGACACGTGGGGTTATATACATTCTGCATCGCACAGTCCTTCTCTTCCTGGCATAAAGTGAGGCCTTATTAATGGCCAATTAAAATTTCATCAACGCTGAAAAATAAATGAGGCAGAATCGCTGTTTGGGAACAAGCCATTTCAACACGGCAACACTTCAATTAAACAATATCACCTTTATGGGACACCGGATAACCTCAGTTTAAAGTGTTTTTGTTTTTTCCATCCTTAATGGAAAACAAAAACAAGAGGTCGTGGAACAGTTTGGCTCATTGAGCATGTCATGAGCTACATGAGCTGTGGATTCGCAATGCAAACATTTTTATGTAACAGGACAAAGAATATTTGGTCACGCTCCTTCGCTTTTTATTAGAACCCTTTGTGAACGGCAGCAGAGTAAATATTCAAGAATGTGCAGTATTTGCCTGGGTAGTGCCATTGGAATCAAGCTAGTTTTGAAAAGACAACAAAAGAAAGCAATAAGGGAGACCTGAATATAAGGCTTACATGAAGGAATACTCTTATACAAAAGGTTGGGAAAGCACTTTCACTGCAACAAACCATTTATGAATAGTTCATAATATACACGGACACATATGTTATGGTTCCGGTGCGACCGGAGAGTGGATCCCAGAACACAGAGGAGTAAGCGAGAGGTTTTATTCACCAAAACACGTGAATATGAACATAAAGCGCTGGACACAGCCAGGAAAAAGGTTAACAAAAGGTGCTTGGAGGGAAATTAACACAACATAAAAAGACCCAAAGGCTACAAACCGCAAACACAAGAAAGCAACAACTTACTATAGCTATGAAACACGCCACATAAAAGTGCGAACAAAAAGAGACGTAGCAAAACTTACGTAGATGAAAATCGAGAATCTTGGACTATAATAATAATTAGAGAAGGCGAAAAACAGTAGAAACACTAGCCGATGGCTGTGAGCAGACGGAGCAACGACCCAACAGTGGCTGCAAGGAGTCCCAGTCCTTATGAAGGCCTAATAGGTGATGCCCTGCAGGTGTGGTGCAGGGGACACGCCCCTCTCATTAATCAGGCACTGTGAGACAAGGAAAACACACTGAGAGCCCAGCAACATGACAACATACCTGTATGTGAAATCTACCTCCATGAGTTAAATGTTTTCACTGTCTTCTTCACACTCAAATGTCTTTTTCCACAAACATTTGGTCTTTTTTATGAATTTATTATGACCCACTAAAAGCTGAAATGATTAGTAGCTACTGCCATTATATACTGTTACTGTCTTTTCCACTCAAAAATCCCTAAACAAGCTTCAGAGTTAGCATCTCTCGGTTAGCACTCTCCTTGACTAACCAAGCTAACTCATGAGGTTGTGTCACTAAACCGACAATTCTGTTGTGTTCATGTTATGTTTGTCTTTATAAACTTGTGCTTAAACGATGACGTTATCACTCATAATTAATCACTGCTTGTTGGTTTATTTATAGCTTAACATGCTAACGTAGCGCCTAATGTGGAGGTCAAGCCAAAGCTCTCTTATTTGCTCCAACAGTGGACACTAGTCAGTGATGTCACAGACAATTTACACCTAGAAAATGTTTTGTTTTTACTCTCAATTATGTAAAAATCAAAATGGTTTCAATCAGATTTTCCTTATTTAATTATTCTTGTCAAGCATTTCTCTGAATTTCTCAAAATAAGACAATTGATGGGGAAACGCTTGCTTCTTTGAATTTGTTGCGGTCGTTGCTGATGTTCATCGTTCATGGTTGCTCATATCCCCGTTCTTACCACCTTATAATTCCCCAAGATCTCAATCAATCAAAATCTCAACCACGGTTATTTTTACCTTATAGTATACGTCTTTTTGACGTCGCCATACTCAAGTACTGATATGCTACTTGAAAAATGTAATGTAACTACAGTAACAACGTGTTTGTTGTTCATTACTTCCTGCTTAGGCATGACTATGATGATTCATTAAGGCATCTGTATTTTGCCAAGCAACAAGTGGCAATGTGAATGTACTGTGTCCACGACAAAACTTGAAATATTTTAATGAATTCCCAGTTCATTTTCTTTTGGAAGAGATACTGTCATTTAAAAAAGCACATTAGAGACAGTTCTAGCTTCCTGGTATGTAAAAAACTTCTCTGCTAATAATTACAAGTCAGCTCCGTAACTAAAATAAAACACGTCAGAGCTCTCCAGGGAGAGCTGAGGGGCAGCGAGTGTCACCGACGGAACAACGTGATCTATTTAAGAAATCATAATTAGGAGCTATTCAAGGTCAGGGATGGCAGGTTATCGCAATAGATGAGCAAGATAAATTATGCAGGAAGCTCTCTCTGTCCACGGAGGTGTTTCAAGCTTCCGTTCGTCTTGTTTTGACCGCGGTCGGTGTCTTGTTGCGGGAATGCTGAGAAGCTCCCCTGTCCTGCTGACACATTTCGAAATGCGGTGCAACCAATGATACACGGTCCGAACTACAGATCCGAGTTACACTGCAAAAAAAAAAAAAAAAAAAATCAAAGCCTGACAGGCCGACTGGAGGAGTGTTGCACTGAATATATAAAAACCTTCCTTGGTTGCACTCCCAGCTGAATGTAGAGTACAGTAATGAAAAGGCCAACCTCTGTGAATGTGCAAACTCCCTGAGCTGTTGCTGTAATGCTAATATGCAGCAGGGTGTAGTGAATCCACATTTTAATTGAAAACTGCTTCATATACTCTATTAAGCATGTCCATTGATCCCCAGTGAAGCGCTGCAGCGTGTGGGCCGTGAGCGTGTTAATGAGCAGGATGATTGAGTAGAGGATAGAAAGGAAGTCGGCGTAATGAAGACGTGCGCGTCTATAAATATGTGACATTCAATTAAACAAAAGGTGCCAGTCGTTGCATTGTTAGATGTGAGGACAAAACAAGCATTCATTAATAACCTTGAGAGTTGCGCACACACAGCGCTAACAAATCCAATAATGCGAGACAATAAAGGCTGTCATATATTCATCTAAAAAAAGCAACATTAATAATAAAGGCTTTTAATTGACTTCCAAAAGGGGGAGCAGAAAGCCGTCTTGCTGCTAGACATTATTGATCATGTAGAGCACAAAATTAGTTCCCAAAGCTACTTTTAAACAGAATAAGTTGTACTTAAGAGGAACATTTTTCACTTTTGAGTGTAACATTTCTTCTTTTTTTTCTCATTACTTCTCCCTCCTGCAGCTCAAAGGAACAGATGAAAAGCACCAATTCGGGCAAAAGGAATGTCAGACTGTTCGTCAAACCGCAGAGATTTATAGCCTCAAGATGTAAACTGAAATACGCCCCCCTACCCGCCGCTCCTTTTTTGTCTTAACATTAGACCTTCATTCCACATGATGGAAAATCATTACACTCACCAGACACTTCATTGGGTACATCTAATGACATCTAATACAATAAATTATGGGCATTTGATTATATTTCCTTGACGGACTAAGGAGAAAGTTAATGATCAATGAATCCAGTACATTAGATGTTACTTTACTGCCATTGGGTGGCCAGATCATCAGGTTCATATTCATTGTACAGCAAAGTTCAAAGTTCTGGGGCATCTCGTTTGAAAATATTTGTGTTATAGCCACCCACTGTTTTCCGGAACTTAGAAGAATCCCTCACGTTATATTTACTATTTTTTTCTGATAACTAAAACACTCCAGTTCTTCTGCCTGTCCATTTTTAAATGGAATAGGAAGCAGCAGGAAAATTATTCACCAATCATTGACAAGATCGAAAGTGCTTCTGAATGCTGGTGCACACAGTCCATAGACACCTCCATAAAAAGCTACACAATGACTGTACCTAAAATGCAAAAATATGACGGCAAAGCACTACTTGTGTCTAAACGAAGCTCCTCAACAGACTTCAACATACTGTAGTTTCTTGGAGACAAGATGCTACAATATGGAAATAAAATACTACCTGGGTCTAAATGAAGCTTCTCAACTCATTTCAACATTTTCTTCATTATTATTGTTATTTTTTTAAATCCACTAATATGTGAATTCACATAAAGTGTAATTTTAAGTCTGATGATGATTATGCAATGCATCCCAGAAGGGTTCTGACCTCATTAGATTCAGGTCAATTAGTGGAACTCAGAGTTCAAAACAAACACGGTGCATCAGCCTTTAGGTGTTATGCTGCACGCAAATGGAATAAACTGCCCAAAGTACTGAAGTTAGCCCCAAATGTAAATGCTTTTAAATCCAGATTAATGGGAAAGTCAGTCCCACCTCCAAAAAAATTCTTGACAATAATATGTTAGAAACACTGTGCAAGTGGAATATGAGTTAAGCAGCAAAATCCATCAGTTTCTATCAATATCAGAAGGTGGCCATATTGCTGTCGAGTGAAAATAACAGCACAGTTGCTCATCGAAGGTAATAACCAATCACAGCGCAGCTTCAGAAAACAGGCGAGCTGTGATTGGTCGTTGCTTGAGTCCTGAGCAACTGCGATGTGTCATCTTCAGTCGACAGCAAGTGATAAAATGGCTGCCTCCTGAGATGGATAAAAATGGTTGAATTTTGCTTCATAACTCATGTTCCACAAATGTAATATTAATCAGAATGTCATGTTTAGACTAGTGAGGTCACATGTAACATATTATTGTCAAGAAATGTCTAAGGTTGACTTCCCCTTTAAAGTCTTTTTAGAGCATTTCTGTCATTATTTATTTTTTCCAAATGTCTTAAACTGTTTGCCTTTAAATGTTGTTGTTGTTGTTGTTTTTTTGGTTTTGTTTTTTTTTCTTTTTGTTTTTTTTTTATTGTGCCTTTAAATGTTGTTGAGTAACGATGTGAAACTCATTGAGTTACTTTGTGTATGAAACTTGCTGTATAAATAAAGCTGCCTTGCGTTGCCTAACAAAAGTGCCACGTGTTGTGTTTGTGTCCGACTCGGACTCTACCTTAGCAGCAAAAGATGAGCTGGGCTTCTCCAACAGGTCCCAAAGTTTCTTCCTCTTCTCCGAGCAGCACGTGGTGGTAAACTCCTCGCCTTCCCGCTCCCTCATGTTCTCCGCCTCCCGTTTCAGCTCCTCGTTCATTTGCTCCTTCTTCTGGTGGTACCTGGCCTGGCAGCAGGACTCCAGATAGATCTCGTCGATGCCCCAGAAGTCCAGCTCTTGGCTGAAGGACAGGGCGCACATCTCCTCCATCATGTGCAGCTTCCCCGTGCGGTAGAAGTTCAAGATGGACGTGAAGGCGCCGGGGTGTCTGTCGAAGAAGTACTCGTTGCTGTCCAAGCTGTAGTCGTCGCAGATCTCCATGATGGACTCGTGGGTGTTGCAGTCACGCAGCTTGCCAAGCCTGGTGCGGGGCAGGCGGTCCAGCGTCCGCCACAGGACCTCGTGGAGGAGACCCCCGACGTTGATCCTTACCCGGCGGGTGTGCTTGCTTCGGATGATGTCCACCGCGTCCGGCGGCTGCGCTGCGGACGACCTCGCCGCCGCTTTGATCATCTTCGCTCGAGTCGCTCAGTCAGTGCCAAAAGACGGAACGATGGGGGTTAAGTCGACATGGTCCTCTGGGTGACCTCATCAGGGTCTCCACTCTCTTGTCGTGGCTGCAATACAGTGAAACCATGAAAATAGACATATATATTTTGCAGTACAGACAACCAAGGTTATTTTAGTTAACTAAAACTAACGAAAAACTAAAACTAAAATTGAAAAAACAATTTCGTTAACAAAATAAAATAAAAAAGAAAATGCTTTAAAAAAAAACGAGAACTAACTGAAACTACATTTTATGTTTACAAAATTAACTAAAATTAACTAGTATTATAGCAAACATGTCCTTTGTTTTAGTCTTTGGTATTTAATTTAATACAGAAGCCTTTGGGGATGATTTTAAATGTGATTTTATTTTTATATTAACGGGAAGAAGGACATTGAAAGTGTGTAAGTGACATCATCTAGCAGCAGCCAATAGAAAAAAAAACCTTCACATGACATCGCTCCCATGGTGTTTTTTTTTCAATATTGCCCACAAGTCATGCACAAAAAAACTAAAACTAATACTGAAACTAACTAAACTAAAACTAAGTATTTATTAAATAACTAAAAAAAATAAAAACTAACAGAACCACCCTGAAGACTAATTGAAACTACTTAATTTAAAAAAGCAAAATTTAAAAACGAAATAAAAACTAACTAAAATGAAAAATTCCAAAACTATAAAAACCCTGCAGACAACATAATTTATAATATAGAAATTGCTGGAAACCGAAGAAAAAAAAATAAATCAAAAAACAAAACAAAACAAAACAAATTCTTAAGCAAAAGATGACAAAGAAAAAGACATTGCTACAAATTTACTAAATGAACCAAACTCAGTCAAGAAAGCACTGATTGAACCTCAGCTCATATGGTTTTGTCATACTCACTTTCAAGTTAAACTTTTACAAGGCCACAGTGTTAAAGTTTGAGCCAGAGCGCAATTTGTCATTTCAACTGATTTAGCCAACTTGGATTCCCTAAGTCAAAAAGTTGGCACTTAAATGTCTTCCGTCATGTATTTGGCCCCAAATGATCATAGAGTCAAAGAAAATGACACCAAATTGGTTATAAACAGTTAGAGGCAAGCCCAATACAATTTTAGAATAATAATAAAATGAAGACGAGGCAAGGAATTAATGGTTAGCATTAAGCTAGTTCATTACATGATTTGGTTGAATATTTTGGTGTTTAAATATACTTTTTTTTTTTTTTTACAGTATGTGCCTGTTTTACAGTAAACATAAACTGCGAGAGACAAATAACAGCTTGAATCAAGTACGCTAACACTGATTTGGAGAACCGCGCAAGCTAGTCTTTTCATCTGCCTCAAAGTTGTCATACGAGAGAGAGAGAGTAATAACAGGTGCTAAGATTAAATTTGTCTTCCTTCTTGTATTTGGACCCACAAATGAACATGGAGCCAGAGAAAATTATAAGCAAAAAACTTAGAATAACAAGAGGAAGACACGTCAGAAAATGAATGGTTAGCATTAAGCTAGTAGATTATCACATGATTTAGTTGAAATTTTGGTGTTTAACTAAAAACCTTTAATTTATTTTTTTATAGTATGTATCAGTTTTACAATACATATTAAGTGGGAGAGACAAATAACAGCTTGAAACAAGCACAATTCGACTCTTAGTAGGAGAACTGCGCAAGCTAGTCGTTTCTCTTTCCTCAAAGTGTTGCCATACAAGAGAAAAAACAGGTGCGAAGGAATAACTTTAAAAAAAAAAATTTAAATATGCGGTCTCTCTATATCACAGATTTTCATCTTTCGCTGGTGGGCCTGACATAGAAACGGGGTTCAATTACGCTACAGGCCCAGTGAAGGCACCTCCAGCAGTGTCCTACAGCCGAAATGTCAAGTGGTTTATCCACTCATCAGAGAACAGAATAGACATATTAATCTGCTTTAGGAGGCACAGACGCTATTCCTGCTGACAAGGGTGGACGCGGGGGATCCCAGTGATAAACTGGATTTGGATGCTACATGACTTTACAGTAGTTGGACTCACTTGCTAATGTGAGTATTATTAATGGTCATCAAAACCAGTTAATTAGAGCCAGTACAGGACCTATACGGTATAAAATTCAGCCTTTATAAATATAATAACACGATCTATCATCTATGGTTTAATGATGTTTATTGCAATTTGCTGTGGTGTAGTCACATTTGGGAAGTGTTTCTATGCATATTTTATCCAGAATAAACAAGCATGACTTACTGTAGGTGATCAATAATGCCAGTATTAATTGTTGCAGGGGACTGAAGGTGGGTTGGGTTTCTGTGGTGGCTGACTTTTTGCATTATCTATCTTCTATGCACTGCATTATACAGGTTGTCCCTTATAGCTGAACACATAAGCAATATTGACTTCAATGTGGAATTTTTGCATCAACTTCACACATATCTTGCAAAGTGCACCAACATTTGGAAATCATGTTGAAGTTAGTTGATAATATTCCAACTGAATTGTCAGTTCTTGAAAATGTGCATTTTTTTTTGCCCAAGTCTAGACTTTAGGGACACCATGTACTGTATAATCTGTTTACCTGTCATTTCTGGCAGGAGTATGATGGTCTACCGTAGGAAATTAACTCAGATATATATTACAGCATTGACTCGACAGATTAAAAAAAAATAAAAAATAAAAAATCCCATGGATGTTTAATTTAAAATTGAGCCAAATTTTGACAGTTATATTGAGCAATGAGTAATCGGATGTAATTGTACATATTTTATACTTTGTTTCATTGCCAACGTCACTCTTAATAATCAAGTCCATTTCTAAGGAAGGATTGTTGAATTTTTGGACAGTTTGAGAGCTGTCCAGTGCTGATCGCCATGTCGCTGTCTGGTGCTGAAACTATGTCTTTTAATAAATAAATAATCATCGCAGTTTTGACAGCACCTTGAGCAACAATAAATGAAAGTGCATGTTGTGTTGTGGTAAGAAAGTTTAGCATGCAGGAAGTGTACAGTGTTGCAAAAAATAAAAATAAACAAGTAAACCAAGAAAGTGTTCCATACGTGTTTCCCGTGCAGCCCGGTTCATGCCATGGACGTGCGGCGGCTTCATTTCAATCAGACCCGCGCGTAAAGGTGGTGGCGAACCCGTCCGGATCTGCGACGCTGGGCTCGGATGTGATGAAGACATCATGAGCAGCGTGGAGACATGATGGAAATGTTGCCTCTTTTTTCCCCACCTCTCGCTCTTTTTTTTCTTTTTTTTTTTAAACAGATAGGGACGTCCTCGTTTGGCCGCCCCTCCTCCAGGCTACAATCAACAAGTTGACCCGCGGATTACTGTGGGTTCGGTTCGGGTGCTCTCCCTCGCAGTGTGCTGCATCCAACTGGACGCCGTGCGGGAGTGTGTGTGGACTGCTCCCGCTGCCAGGCTTGATTTCTCTCAGGCTCCTCCAGCTCACTTTAACCATCGCTGTGCCACACCGCTGCACAAGCAATGCGACCAGTGAGGACACCCCAGCCCACCAGATGGCGCTAGTTGTCTTTTTCCTTTAACGTGCGTTTTCTAATACAGAACAGCGTGTTTCAGTGAGAGTGTTCAAATTCTAATACATTACATTCATTCATACTCGTTCTTAAAGTGTTATAAAACTATAAAACTACCGATGCTTTTAGTTAGTATGGTATTTTGCATTGTTTGTTAGCATTAAGCTAAACAGACTCAATGTGACGTTTTTAAATACAGAATGTGTCATTTCTGAAAATGTGTATGTTATCTCATTTAAACACATTTATATGGAAGTGTATTGCATTCACTTGAAAAACAAAACAAAATTGTTTTTCTGACTATTTTTTTGGGGGGGGGGAGCTTTTTTTTAGTTTTTTTTTTCTTTCTGTTTTTCTGACTATTTTTTTTTCCGTTTTACCGAATATTTTTTTCTGTCATAGCCCAAAAAAAGAAAAAAAAACACAGGGAAAAAAATATTCAGAAAAATAGGAGGAAAAATTACTCAGAAAAACATGAGAAAATAAATTATGGAAAAAAAAAAAAAGAAAAAAAAATAGTCGGAAACCACAGCATCAACTTCTGTTTTTCGGAGTATTTTTTTAGTACCACTGACCTGTATATATAACTGGATAGCCGATAGCCCATACATGCCAGTGAAAGCCGTTGAAGTCACAGGGCGGCCATCTTGTTACTCCCACCTCGCGAGCAGGCAGTTAGTACAGGGCCGGAGGGTTTTGTGCCAGGGTGGTCATTTTTATTTATTTTTTTATAATTTTGTTTCTTTTTTTTTTTTTTATTTTTTTTTTCTCCTGTTTTTCAGATTTTTTTTCTCCTGTTTTTCTGAAAACTTTTCCCCCAGTTTTTTTTTTAAATATTTTTTTGACAGAAAAAAAATATATATAAAAAAAAAAAAACAGGAAAAAAAAATACTAAAAAACAAAACAAAGCTCCCCCCAAAAATTAGACAGAAAAACAAGAGGTTTTTTTTCCAAGTGAATGCAATACTCTTCCGTACACTTAAGCTGTGCATTCAATAATTAGTATTTACTTATTCAACATAGTGCAGTAAAAAGGTTGGTTAGTGGAAATTTCCCAACCGGCGGGGAGGAGTGGGTTACTCGCCCGCAGGTGGAATTCTTTTGTGTCAGCTTGTAAAATACACCCTCTGCTTGAGAGACCATAAACAGGAAGGAGAGGGGTTCTTTTGGTCAGAAGGATTTTGACCCAGCCACAAAGATCTTCTCATTTTGCAAAAGAAAAGTTTGACTTAGTCTGTTTTTAAGCAGATTTTCTGTGGCACATACAGTATTTTACATTGGCAAAATCTTTGCACACTACCAAACAAAAATGATTGCACTTAAACTGGAATAATGATGCTCTGTCATCGTGAAAGCGCAATTAATTGTTTTTGCTAAGTTGTCACAATATGTCTCTGGTATAGAAAAGTAGTATCAGAACAATTTCACAAAATAAGCTTTTAAGTGCTCACCACACCAACACAAAAGACAAAAACAGAGTACTTCACATTTATTTATTTTTAAATAAAATAATTCTGAACTTCACTTTATAAATACAAAATACAAAAGTATAAAAGGTGTTTTGACACATTATGGTGTATGCGTGTATATGATAACATTTACAGACAAAAGAACAAACTGCAAAGATCTAGTCAATCTTCCTGGCTTTAATGCGCACCATCAAGTCTCCTTTTGGTTGGAGCATCCCGAATCCGTAACGGCTGGTGTCTATCTCCGGCATCGGAGCATTTATGTCACACAATTCCAAATCCATATCCAGCACCAAGTACACAAACCTGAAGGAGGAGATAAAGAAAAAGACACAAAAGTGGGTTCCAGACTCGGATAATGGCAGGTCCAGCACACTCACTGTCTGATGGTATTGATGGCAAACTGCTTTCCCACACAGCCATTGGTCCCCGCGCCCCACGGCATGGTGTAATATTTCAGCCTTCTGCCTCCTTTGTAAAAATCCCTTTTAGCCGATCCGTCTTTATTCAGGAAGCGGTCAAACTGGAACTTCTGCAAACACATTTTCAGAGTTGTGATGCGTCGGATTTGTTGACACAAATCCCCTTCAACGTGCGCGTCAGTACAAGTTTTAAAGTGACCTTGCGATGTCCTTCCCACGCTAATTAGCGGTGATTTTGTTTCAGTGCTATGCTAATCCCTCAGAGGCGCGCAGCTGACCTCTTATTGGGGGGGAAACGGTCAGATTTGTGGAGGAGTTAATCACACCTCCACCCATGCAAATGCTCATGCTACATATACTCCCAAGTGGTCCAAACACAATGAAGTAACAATAAAATGTTATATGTGACTTCACTAGGCTAAACATGACATTTTGATAAATACTACTTTTGTAGAATATGAGTTATTCAGCAAAATCCAGCCGTTTTTATCCATCCCAGGGAGCGGCCATTTTGCCACCTGCTGTCGACTAAAGATGACATCACAGCTCACTTCAGGGCTCAGACAACGACCAATCACAGCTCACCTGTTTTCTCAAGCTGAGCTGTGATCGGTTGTTTACCTGGGCAACTGTGATGTCATTTTCACTCGACAGCAAGTGGCAAAATGGCCGCCTTCTGATATTGATAAAAACTGCTGGATTTTGCTGCTTAAACTCATATTCCACTAACGCAATATTAACCAGAATACCGCATTTAGACTAGTGGGGGTGTATAGAACATATTATTGTCAAGATTTGTTTGGGGAGTTGACTTTAATTAAAACCAGGAATGGTGAATGTCACCGTAATTGCATCAAAACTCGTCATGTCACGATATTAAAAGCAGCATATCTTAAAAAAAAAAAAAAAAAAAGTCGGGTTGATTTCAATTTGTGCAGTTCTAGCACCCTCTGGTGGCTAGTTTTATTTTTTTTTTTTAGTGCAGTTCCATTTTCACAAGGGATGTTTTGGCCCTTGTATGTTTCAAATCCACGCTAATGGTCAGATGAAGCGGAACATAAGATTGTGAACTTAGTCAATATGTGGAGCTAGCATTAGCATGTAAGTGCCTCAATATTAAGTATATTATTATTATTATTATCATTATTATTATCATTATTATTATTAGTTAGAGCTATTTATTTTTACAATATTGTGACCTTTTTTTTAGTATCGCCAACCTCCCCACAATATTGTGATAATTATTGTATCATGACCTTCATATTGTGATTATATCATAATGTGATATTTGGATATCGTTACATCCCTAATTGCTACTGAGGTTTTGTTGATGTGCATGCAGCGTGAACTTCAGTGGCGTTTTTGGAAAACAAATCATTATAATAATTGTAATATAAAACTGCTTTGGTTTCAGTTTGTGGTACATTTATGGTTGAAATCACTAATATAAAAGACCAAGAACCTTTTTAGGAGGCGCCAATTATTTGCCGTTTTCCACAATTCACGGTAGGGCTCAGTCTCTATGCCCCCGCAAATTGCTGTGTGCTGTCAACAAAGGTTTGGATGGAGTGGGGACAATTACACTAGCAACGGGAACACTCACCTGCGGCTCTGGGTAAATCTCAGGGTCCATTTGAGGGCTGGTGAACGGGAACAAGCACACCCGGTCTCCTTTTCGCAGATGGTACACTTGACCATTAGCCATTTGAATGGTCTTCCCATGCACTACCTCCCTGGTGATGAAGGGGGCAGCGGTGAGTCTGAGCGTCTCTTCCAAGGCACTGTCTAGGGAGAGAAAGAAGAATTATGATTGAGTGCTTTTATTTTTCAGTGTGGCCTTATTCTTTGCGTTAAAAAGCAGAGGTTCTCAAATTTACAATTCTAATGTTATTCTAATTCTATGCTCTTACATAATGCCTCTTTTATTTGATTGTACATCTTTATGTTTTGAACAAGATGGATTTTTGAGGTAATTGCTATGTTTTGTGGCTGTATTGTCTAGGGATAGACCGATTATCGGCCGGGCCGATTATCGGTGCCGATATTTGGCAGTTTGACAAATATCGGTATCGGCCTTTTGACCAATCTGAAAGCCAATAAAGCGGGTATTTTGAACACATTCTGACAATTTGTTCACCTTCTGCAAAAATCTTTTGAAACTTTTTATGAATCCTGATGAAAACCCCAAATTTGCTACGTTTGCGTTCATTTTTTTGCACAGTGAAATACAGGAACTTTTCATTTATGGATCTATTTCAATTTCCACTTTATAAATAAGGATGCTGACACTGGGAATTCCCTACATGTTTTATTTTTAAGAATTAAAAAAAAAGTAAAAAAAAAAAAAAAAAAAAAAAAAAGAAATGTTGAAACTCCCTGCAATTTTTTTTAAATATAATTTTTAAACAAAGCTGCCAATATCGTTTAAAATTGAAAAGAAAAAGTACTTTTTAATTTTTACACTAATATTTTCTCTTCTACAGCAAATAAATATCGGCTTGAAATATCGGTTATCGTTCTCCTTGACTACTAATAATCGGTATCAGTATCGGCCTTGAAAAAGCCATATCGGTCTATCACTAGTATTGTCAGAGCCCAGCTTGAGGAAAACTTAAACTCCAGATGGCCATCAGTTAACTCAAAATCCCAGTCGCCATTCACCTACCGAAGACGGGAGCGTTTCCACGCGAGTGGAGAAGGGATGCGTCTGATGTTTCCATCTGCTTGAATTCGCTCCGCACAGCACTCATCGCTTCGGGATTTGTCAACAAGAATGCCAAAAGCCAAAAGGCGGCGGGGCCGACGTTGCCCTGCGAGCAAACAAAAAGAGGACAGTGACCACGCTTGTCCTTTTTGTCTCACTCTGCTGTTGCGTAGCGACAGCACAGGTGCTTGTTTGGCAAAGGCAAATAGGAACACAATGTGACATGCAACAACAAAAAAAAAAAAAAAAAAAAAAGAGGAAAACTCTTCAATCAAAACACGCCACTAAAAAAAACAGATTATACTTCTTTTGTGAGAGTCTCCTCTGTGGATTGTGTAATTTTGGCAAGTGCAGAAATGGTTTAAGTAAACAAGGAAAATCATTTGAAATCTGAGGTTGCCTAGCAGCTGTCTGCATATATTTTTACTAAAGTGTATAAGGTCCAGTAATGAAGATGTGATGAAAATACAGTGCGCTCCAACAATTTTTTACATAATTTACAAGACTAATACATTATTAGTTTTTACGTTATTAGTTTTCACTCATATTGTTGAACTAGGTTTTATGACTTGAGTTTTATATATATTTTTTTTCAGGGTGACTTCCACTAACAGCAAAAAGTAATTTTGTGAATAGGCTCAAACCCAGTTAAACAGAAATGTTCATTTTCAAGGAAATGCATTATGAGCAGATCTTGAAATATGTCACCCAGAAAAAGGAGAAAAAAAAATAAAAAAATGTGTTCAACGTCATAGACATTTCGCATATTGAACATTCAAGATTGATAAAATCAGTAATATTTAATTGAATTAAAATCAATTATTTAATAATGTTTTTCATTTCATATGCAGTAGCGTAATAAATCTCCAATATTAATGGTGAATTTATGAATCTGTGAAGGGTGAATCTAAACATATATTTATACGTTCAAACATACTCACAAGTACATTCGAACATACTCGTGAGTTCGTTTGAACGTACTTGTAAACTAAATGCTTCAAATATAGCATATTTTCCTATAATGACAAAAAAAAGAAGTGTTTTTTTCCATTCACGTATGTGCAAGCAATACCATGTGGCATTATGCAAAAATATGCAAAAATGTTTACTCCACATTGGCAAGTCCATGCTTCCGTAATAATGACTGTTTTAAGAAATATGACAAAAGGGATTTTTTTTTTTTTTTTTTTACGTCGCATACTCCCCCCCCTTTAAGCCAACAACTACAGTACATAACAAATTCAATTCATGTCGATGACAAATTCATCAACCTACTCTCAGTATTTAAAATGAATACACTATTTCTGGTGTGTAAATAAAGGGTCTTTACGACTAAAATAACATGTTCTAATGAAGCCCGTGAATGCCTCACTCGCTCAAGAGTGACTCAGCGTCACTTCAAAGTTGTGATTCAAAAGTTGGAAATAAAACGAAAGCGATGAGTGCAGAACAAAATGATGAGTAAGCTGCCTGTCGGGCCAAGTTGACATCTGATCAACACGTTGAATACAAAGAGGCCTCCAGCAGGGCTGTAGGCAAGATGGAATGAGTCAGAATGGAGTTTAGATAAATGCGAGTGGAACTTGCATCCAAAGCGGCACTCACTCAAGCTCAAATAGATTGTTGTGAAGAACTTTGAATTAAAAAAAAAAGTGTTGTTAAGAATTCAGGGATAAAAATGACACTAACATTTGTTTGTCTGTCTCGAGTGACGGATGACAAATCCCATCTGTATGATGAGAGAAATACTAAGTAGATGTTTTCAGGTATCTGTACTTCATTGATTATTTAGTTTTCTAAACACTTTTAACTTGTACTCCCTACATTTTAAAACGGTTAGCTGCAATTTCTACTCCTTTGTCAAATAGGCTCATTACATTTTTTGTCACTTAAAAAAAAAAAAAAACTCCACTATGTAATGTAATGTGTTTTGTATTTGTGTAAATTATTTTTTTTTTTAAATCTCCATCTAATCTAAAAAAAAAAAAAAAAAAGAAAAAAAAAATATTTCACTGGCTAATTGTTATTAGCAAATTTAGCTAGCTAATATTGTTAGCTAGGTTTTAGCTAGCTAGCTATGGGAACTTTTGAGATTCTTGGTTTAAAAACAACAACAACAACAACAACATGTGAGGTTGTGTAAGACACTTGTTTTTCTTACCAATATGTATATTTAAGTTAATGAATGGGAAAATATTTTGTGAGCACGAAATGTGCAAAGTTAGCAAAACGGCTATTGTATATAACGGACAGTAAAAATCTTATTTTAATACATTTTATAAGTACATGTTTTTTTTGGGGGGGTGTTTTTTTGTTACTTTTACATAAGTATAAGAGTTGAATCAGTAGAAACTCTTATCCTGAGGATATTTTTTTTCTTTTCACACAAGTACCTGTACCTAAACCAAGTGCTTTTCACCAGTCCTTTTACCGCCTCTATTTAAAAATAGCAAGTGAACAGTACCCTCATGTGGAGGCAAGTGGAATAATGCAATTCAAGTTCAAGCAAGTTCATTTGATAAAGCAGACAACTTTCTCTAATCCCCACCAGTCTTTGAATGTTTCCTTGGCACAAGACGCACAACAGTTCCTTCCTGAGGCTCACGCTCACCTGAGTGGCCCAAAGTTGCAGCAGCACCGCCCGCTTCTGCATCTCCTCGTCTGCCCCCTCCTGCTGCAGAAGTTGCCTATAGGCGCGAATCCACGCGTTTGACACCGAGTCCTCCGTCTGACCCGCCGGGGCCAAAAGTTCACACAACTTGTGGCGAGCACTCTGGGCTGTCTTCTTCTCCTCTGTTAAAAAAAAATAAAAATAAAACAAAAATCATCTCCAATCAGTGAGTGAGTCACATAACGTCAGTGATTCAAAAGACAAATGAAAGGCGAGACGTCAGCAGAGGATAAGAGGTGAAAGATATGACAGTAACTGGCACGTTTGTGTAATAATATTATGACTGTGCAAAAATATTACAATTGGCAGATGTCCCTGTGAAGCTGACTACATCAGACTGAAGGAAAAAGAAAAAAAATGACACCACAGAGCAAATCAAGTTGAGTGAATATGTGGAGACAGGCTGAGCAGAAAGATCGTAAAATGTGAATCATATCAGCCAGGTTTGAACATATATTTGAGGTTAATTTTTTTCTCAGTCATTAAACACATAGAAAGCCAATTCCTAGCCTAAACTATATATTAAAAAAAAACATTTTGATTGTTTGTCATGTTAAATTATTATATTTTATTTGGGGGTTTGTAAGAGGTAAAGCTATAATCATTAAAAAAAAAATCCTGAAATAGTTCACTGTGTTATGACTTGCACTTTTTTTTAAATGTAATTACCAAAATAAAATTGAGCTTTCCTTTATATTCTATTCTGTGCATATTTTATAACGTGACGTGTTTTTGTACGGCTAAAGCTTTTCTCTTGCTATTGTTTGATTTTATCCTCAACGTGCTTTCATGTGATTTATCTATAATAAAAAAAAAAAAAAAAAGAAAAACTTGTTATAGGGGCTTCTTTTGACGTATCACTGATATGAAATCAGCGCATCAGATATCTATGTGAGCTCACAGTAAACAACATGAGATCAAAGCAGCAGGACAGCTTGCGAAGACTTGTCAGTGAATATAACAAAGATGAAATCAAGAAGTATCTTGAAATCTTCTCTCTGTCGTAAGCCACATTTTCTGAACTGCCCTTTAGTTTTCCTCAAATTCTGTGAGGTTCCCACAGCAGATGTCTTGGTTTAAAAATATAATTTTGTTACAAATCAGTGATCTAAACATGATTTTTTTTTCTTTCATCAATTAATTTTTTACATGTACAGTGGTGCCTTAAGATTCAAACAACCACACTAAGGATTTTTTTTCCCCCTAAAAACAAAGTTCGTTGGATGATTTTTTTTTTTTGCTTTGACTTGAGAGCAAATCTTTAGATATGAGCGCTTGTATGACTCAACGCAAGTCACTTCACAACAAGCAGCAGTTTGCATAATGAACAATTGAGATGTTTTATTGCCATATGCAGTAGAAGTTTAGTCTCAAAGTATACATAAAACAAATGACCAAACTGCACAACTTAGCTTAAAGGGATACTTGACTCATTGAGCTATTTTCAGCGGTAAAAAAGTTAATATTTTGTCGATAATTAATGTGGTAACTTCATTATTTTTGATGAACAATTAATACCTTCAGAAAGTAAGTTTTCTACTTGCTACCGACTGATGATGACATCACCTGTGCTGAGGAAGTAGGTAACGACCAATCGTGGCTCAGTTTACTGACCAAACACAGAAAACAGGTGAGCCATGATTGGTCGTTACCGACTTCCTCAGCACAGGTGATATCATCAGTTGACAGCAAGTAGAAAAATTACTTTTGAAAGGCACAAATTGTACTTGAAAAATAATGTAGTTATCAAATTAATTCTGGACAAAATATTAACTTTTCACTGCTGAAAATGGTTCAATAACTCAAGTATCCCTTTAATACTAATTCACAATATAACAACATCCACAGGCATATCTTATTTACCTTGTGAAAAAAACAACTTACTAATTTACTAACTCACTTGTGAAACTCTTCTTCGTGTCTCATGTCTTTCTATATTTAAATTATACTGCCCCCAGGTGGCAAAAGCAAGCAAACCAGAAGAAGCACAATACCCTTTAACTCATTCACTCCCAGGACATTTTCGCTGTTTTACTGGATTTTGACTGATTTTGCAAGGCCCATAGCATATTGTGTCCTATTGCTATAAAAACATGGAACCTACCAAAAGAAAGATTAAAGTCTCTTCTTTCATCAGGGAAAAAAAAGTGTATTTCTAGCTGTTTCCATTTTGCATCAATTAGCATTAGAACATGGCTAAGTTTCATCATTATTCAGAAATCTGTTTAAAATAGTGGTGAAAAGAGCTTTTTGATCTCTTATACTCTGCTGCCATCTGCTGGCCGATTTTATAATAACTACCATTGCTTCGCGCATTCTTTTCAGTTCAGAGGTTGCATCAAAGCCAAAAAGTATAATTACATCTTTGGGGGCATAGTAATATTTAAAATAGAACGTATTTATACGTTTTTTGGGAGTAAATGAGTTAAACTGAAGCAAAAAATGTGGCAAAAACGGTTTAATACTTTACATTCTATTTCATCAAGTCATTGCTGTATGTGTTTAAAATAATATTACAGTGCTAGATTTCTTATTCTAAAAAATGATTTAGTTACATTTGTATTCATTCCAATCAGGAAATATAATTTGAGATACAAGTGTTTTGAGTTACGAACGTGGTCACGGAATGAATAGTGAATATAATAATAATAAAAAAATATCTTAAATTTGTGATGCAGCGTCCATTGACTTTAAAAAATAATTTTCAATAATGATGAATAATTATAATAATAAATAAATAAATAAATAAATAAATAAATAAATACATAAATAAATAAATAAATAAATAATTCGAAGCCTTGAATTTATCTCATTGTTGTCTTTGATGGGTTTAGATCAGCAACCACTGTAAATCATATCCATCCTGGAAATTCGTCATGGAAATCACAAAACAAGTGCTGTGATGATGTCAAGGCAGCAGAGTGGAGGTAAGAGGTGAGTGAGCACACTATGAGTCATAGCATGCGCTGGAGCGGACGGCACCTCCCATTAGGCGTTTTAATTGCCAGTGGGCGGTTAACGAGCCGTTACCTGGCTTCAAGGTTCTTCTTGCCAGCTTGGTTAGGAGGTTGTCAAACTTGCGGTACTCGTCGTAGACGCTGGAAGGATCGGCGCTGTTATTATTCTGTTCCCCTCCGAAGAGCGTCAGGTATCCCGCCCTGCACGTAAAAAAAAGATTGGGATCATTCAAAAATCTTGTGATGTTGAACTTCAGGTATTTTTCCACTGGCGCAAACAATGCGTTTCAAACGGTGTGTGCTTGCACATCTGGGCACGTCCCAGACGCCTCGCGGCTTGACGTCACACGCCTCATGTTTGCCTTCCATGCTTACTTTTATCACCAAAGTTCCATTTTGATGCAGGCGAGCGGAAAGGAGTCATCAAACAAGCCCGCGCTAAACAGTGGGGTCATCCTAAGTTTATCTTGGACTGTTTACAAATAAAGCAACACGGGCTGGTATGTAAGCAGCTGCAGCTTAAAGACCCAGTAAAAAGAATTCAGAGATTTGTTTATACAGCACAATATGCTGGACATGTTTCAACATAATTGCTACAAATGTGCAAAGACTGAGAGCTATGTACAGTAGTACTCAATTCAATTATTTTTCACTCCTGATTTTTGAGTGTGGTTAATTTTTTTTAGAGTGCCTTGTTGTCAGCAGTGAGTGCATACACATAAGGAGGAGAAGCCCGAAGCACAAGGAGGGGAAAGAACAGGATTGGGGATTGGGGCTTTGTATGGATGTTGTTGCTTTAGAGCGCCTCGTTGTTGGCCTTGAGTGCAAGCAGTCAGTGAGAAAGGTAGAAGCGCGAGGTGGGGAAAAGAAAAAGAAGTCCGGCTTGACAGCCATCGCGTGGCTTCGCACTGCTGTTGTATGAGAATCAACATGGATCTGGGCTTCATGCTGGTTTAGAGCGCCTCGTTGTTGGCCTTGAGTGTGGGAAGTGAGAAAGGTAGAAGCGCAAGGTGGGGAAAAGAAAAAAAAGAAGTCCTACTTGACAGCCATCGCATGGCTTCGCACTGCTGTTGTATGAGAATCAACATGGATCTGGGCTTCATGCTGGTTTAGAGCGCCTCGTTGTCAGCTGTGAGTGCATGCATGACAATAGCGAGAAGGCGGGAGAACGGAGAAGGAGGAAATGTTTTGGAGAGTTGTTTTGAATACAATGCAGATTTTTTTGCAATCAAATTAGTCAGGGTTGTTTGCTGTGTCAAATTCACAAAACATCATTTTTACATTACAGGGACATTCCCCCTTTCTTTTTGTTCCATGAAGGCTTCTTTTGTCAGAGCGATAATTGTGCGGGCGTGTGCGTGTGGGAGGGGGAAGACTTTACTTGAAGAGAAGGCCGTATGAGAAGTCGAAGAGTTGCTTCTGTTTCCAGTATTTCTGGTTTGGAGGAATCTCGGCTTTCAGCAAGGCCTCCAGGTGTCTGCTCATGGTGTCGTTAAGGGCGGCCAAATTCATTCCATGGAAGTGCCTGCGGAAGTTCAAGGGGACAAAGGCAGGTGAACTGCTGAGCAAGAACGAGACCTCCTGATTGATGGGGTTGTGAAAAACTGTAATTACTCCATGTCACAATAGCGCAGTTCAACTATTGACGTTGCCCTACCTACATTTTCCCTCAGACAATGTAACATGGGGATTTATTTTGCACATTTCTACACGACTAAAGTATCGATCTGTGTTTTCCCCTCATTTTCCCCTACTGCAAGGTGGGGCTTGAATGTATCCCACGTGGTAAATGGGCGTTCACTGTCATCCAGGTGTACTCAAAGTAAGCAATAGCGAAACCAGACGCTCTAAAAATAGATGTCCTTTACATGTAAACACCCAGCGGAGTGTTTATAAGAAAACAAAACGATTAGAAATGGAAAGGAACATGAAAACCTGACATGACCCGATGAGGCCCTTGGGCGGAGGAGGAGCAAGGAGACAAGGACGTACTGTTTCATCAAGGCTTTTGTTTGAGCGGGTTGCACATGCGGCAGGCGCAGCTTGAAAATCCTCTCCATGAGCACATCGGCGTAGCGCTGGAAGTCCAGCGAGTCGCTGTCGTTGATCACGCAGTCGTACGAGTGAGGATCCAGCAGCACGGTCACGTAGCGCCCGACGACGCGCACCTGGACACGCATAATATGCTGTCAAACGTCAGTATTTTTGAAATTGTGAACTTAAGTTTGTATGTTCAAAGGTGAATAACTCTTTGACTCTTTGAGGTGAGAGTTGTTCAAACAAAAAGGTCAAAGTTGAATACGTGAACATGACTTAATGTGCTAAGTTTAAAAGTAGAAGCAGGATCTTATAGCCACAAAGCCATATTAATGCGCCGCACATATTGTGCAAGTTACATATGTTATACTGTATAATAATAGCATATTATAATTACCTTTCACTGGAATAAGTCAATACAACAAAGATTCTCATGTTTTTCCTCATGTCTCATGTCTCTTTTGTTTTGTTTTGTTTTTCAACAATGTAGGACAAAAATAATTGGGCCATCAAGTGGTGGGAAGCAACTAAGCATAAGTATGCTTTTCAATAGCGCTAAATGACTTAAAATAATCTTTTTAGATTTATTAAAAAAAACAAAAAACAAAAAAAAAGTTTGGTGTACAAAAAAAAAAAAAAAAGAGAGCGATATCAATGACAGAACATACATAAGTGGAATTTTGTGGCTGTTTTTTTTTTTTTTTTTTTTTTTTACAATGTAGGACAAAAATAATTGGGCCATCAAGTGGTGGGAAGCAACTAAGTATAAGTATGCTTTTCAATAGAGCTAAATGACTTAAAATAATCTTTTTATATTTATTAAAGAAAAAAAAACATACTTAGTTTGGGTGTACAAACAAAAAAAAAGAGAGAGAGATATCAATGACAGAACATACATAAGTGGAATTTTGTGGCTGTTTTTGTTTTGTTTGTTTTTTTGTTTTTTTGCAACTGTGACGTTTAATTTCATTATATTAATTTATTAATGCATTATAATCATGTCTCTTTAACGTGTACAATTGTAGAAATATCCTCTATATTTTGTATACACTGCACATGCACAAAACTAGCTGAGATAAAGAAAATATTAGACATTATAGCTTTCATTATGATGGAGCACTATTTTACTCTGCTGCAATTTAAACAACATCAAACCCAAATTATTATGAAAGAGTTAACCCAAACTGAACATGACTGTATATAATCATGTAAACAACATGAGTCTTTTGTTATGCTCACTTACCATTACAATATACTGCCCTATGCATTTAATTAGTTTCTTTCTATATTTCACTTTTTATCTGGTATTTTTGTTGTTTGTTTATGACGAGAGAGAGAAAAGGCATCGTGATTCTTCTGCACCAGTATTGACTACTTTCACCAAAGAGAAATTTCCATTTTTATTTAGATGCTCTCATGAAATAGTTTTACAGGTCTTAAAAGTTGTTCAATCAGTGCAAGTGTGAAATAACGTTCATTTACTCACTGTGAAGATGTCGCCATGCTTCTGTTTCATTCGATTCAAGAACTTGGCTGCATCTTTTCCGAATTCAATTGCATGACCCAACCAAGGGATAGCGCCTTTGTCAAGTGGTGGGTCACTCTCGGACCTGAAGCATTAAGTCAAATCAGAGCGCTGTAACATCATAGAAGAGCAAGTTAGGTACTTTAGACATAAAACCAACCTGGATCTCTGCGTGACGAAGAAGTAGAGCAGCACCGCTTGGACCAGTAGGAAGACAGTCCAGATCATCTCGTGTGCAAAGTTGCCCCTGTCGTCGCGGTGGAGCGTGTGTGCGCTCGCTACCGCGGCTGTCACTTGTTTTAAAGGTACTTACTACTTCCGGCAACCGCCCGCGCGCGCCGGGGGCTGCCCGAATCACGTGATGACTGACGAATACAGAGCGACCTAAATTCAGAAATTCAGATTCCATCGAATCGGATTGAGTTACACTTCGTACTTTATTTTTATTTTTTATTTTATTTTTTTCATCTTTTCAAATTGTTCAATATACGCAAATTGACATTAAACATTACTTTTACAGTACTCCATGAAATTTAGGTCAAATGATAATTCAAATCCCCGTTTAATTGCCAGATCATTTGCTTTATTTATTTTTTTGTCACTATTACTGCCCCCCACCCCATTTTGCAATATATAGCAACTTTTGAAACGTGATCAAATCATACATCCATTTTCTTGACCGCTTATTCCTCACAAGGCAAGGCAAGGCAAGGCAAGTTTATTTGTATAGCACATTTCATACACAAGGCAACTCAATGTGCTTTACACGAGGAAAGACAACACATAAGCATCAAAAAACAATAGTTAACATTCAGAAAAAAATAAAATAAAAATAAATAAAAATAGGTTACAAACTAACAATCTTAAAACATTATTCAACAAACTTTAAAAAATTTAACATAAAAAAAGTTTAAAATGATAAAAATAAAAATAATAATTAAAAAAAACAAAACACTTAATTAAAGCTGTTTAAAAGTCCCTAATCAAAGGTATAAGAAAAAAGCAAGGCTCGCGGGGGGTGCTGGAGCTTATCTCTGCTGGCTTTGGGCAGTAGGCGGGGTATATATACCCTGGACTGGTTGCCAGCCAATCACAGGGCACACAGAGACGAACAACCATCCACGCACACAAGCACACCTAGGGACAATTTGGAGCCCCCAATTAAACCTGCCATGCATATCTTCGGAATGTGGGAGGAGACCGGAGTACCCGGAGAAGAGCCACGCAGGCACGGGGAGAACATGCAAACTCCACCCAGAGCTGGAGCCTGGACTCGAACCCGAGTCCTCAGAACTGAGGCGGACGTGCTAACCACTCAGCCGCCGTGATCAAATCACTGAAGCAACATTTTCCAAACAGATCATTCTGTTTAAATAATATATTTCATTATCCCCGTTTTTTTTTTTTTTTTTTTTTTAAATAGTAGCATTGTATGACTTTTGAAAATACTGAAATGCAAATAAAAAGCAGTCAGGGGGGAATTTGACAGTCTAAACACAGAAAAAATGACAAAGCTAGAGAATGACAAAATAATAATAACTAGAGCTGCGAGCAGCTATAAAGGGCCCTCGCAACCCGTGCCACGTTGGGGTATTTGCACGTCGGGGTACTGGCATGTTGGGGTACTGTCAAATAGGAAACCATCTAAATTTTAAACGTTTTTGCCATGCTTTGTGTTTGTAAAGTTTCATGGAAAGGCCAAAAATGATGCACAATTAACAAAATAAAATCAAAATGGATTGGCACATGGCTATATAGAATACTTTTTGAATATATTAGGCATGCCTGCCAATATTCACACATCTAGCTGAATCATATAATCGGAAAGACTTCATAAAAATGTCTAGAGGGCGCTAGTGAAGCATTTATTGCAAATTTAATAAGAAATCTCTAAAATATTCATGCTTATGACAAGCCTGATGTGTGTGTAAAGTTTCATGAGTTTTTGCACATGTTTAGACCAAAAAAAAAAAAGCAGCATTTTACTTGGCAAACAATCCATCGCCATGAAACGGCGTGCGACAAAATAAATAACTTCCGATAACTTTGTATCTTAAACATCTTAAGATGAAGCACACCAAGTTTGAAGACAGTCGGATAAATTTTGTAGGAGGAGTTCGTTAAAATATGACCCCTAAAAAAGGCCACAAAAAATGGCTACAAATCCCAACGTAAATCAAAATGGCGGACTTCCTGTTTGGTTTAGCAGATGGTTCCAAGAGACTTTTTTAAAGTACATCGTGGGCTCTTATGTATGCCTCTAAATTATCATAGCGCTAGGTGAAACGTACAACCGGGAATGCTTCGTTAAAGAGGAGTTTTTTACCTCAAAATGTGATGACCGGCCCCTACGGGACTTCCTGTTGGGTTTAGCACATGGCACCAAGAGACTTTTTTTGTACAACATGGGCTGTTAAATTTGTCTCCAAATTTTCGTAGCTCTAGCTGCTTCGTACAACTGGGAATGCTTCATTAAGAGGGAATTTTTTCCTTCGCAATCTGTGCATGCCACGGCAACAGCGTGCGACGAAATAAAAAGCTTTCAATAACTTTTCATCTTCAACATTTTAAGATGAATCACACCAAGTTTGGAGATGATCGGATAAACTCTGTAGGAGGAGTTCGTTAAAATAAGACCCCTATGAAATGGCCCAAAAAATGGCAACACGTTCCAAAGTAAATCAAAATGGCGGACTTCCTGTTCGGTTTAGCATATGGTTCAAAAAGAGTTTTTTGTACCTTGAGGGCTGTTACATATGTCTTCAAATGTTGGTAACTCTAGGTGAAATGTACAGCCGGGAATGCTTCATTAAATAAGAATTTTGAAACACAAAATTTGATGCCTCGCCTCTGGCGGACTTCCTGTTAGGTTTAGCATATGGCACCAACAGGCTTTTTTGTAGATCATAGTCTGTTACATATGTGTACCAATTTTCGTGGCTCTCAATTAAACGTACCACCGGCAATGCTTAGTTAAGTAAGAATTTTGAAACTGTAAATTTGATGCCCCGCCACCGTCATATAGTATGTCAAAAACTTTAGATTTTTTACCATGATGTTGTCCCAGGTGTTGAGATGGTACAGCCCAAGTTTGAAGTCAATCGGGTTAACCGTGTAGGAGAAGCGGGCAAAAGTATGACCCCTGTAAATGTGCAAAAATGGGCCAAAATTGGACATTCAAATACTCATACCTCACTTCCTGTCTATTTTAGGGTACACATATCAAAGAGGTTTTTGTTCATCTGGATGTGCTACAGGTGCCACACAATTTTCGTAGCCATAGGACAATCGTAGCGGGACAGGGATCCGTTAAACCTATGTAGGTGGCGCTACAGAGCCATTTTTCTGTTATCATGTATGGCGACTTTAAAATATCAAATTTTTCGCCAGGCCTGATGTGCGTGTAAAGTTTGGTGAGTTTTCGTTCACGTTTAGTGTCTCAAAAATGCGATTGTTTGCGGAGAAGAAAAAGAAGAATAATAAGAAGAATTCCTACAAAAACAATAGGGCCTCGCAGCGGCACCGCCGCCGCCGCTGCTCGGGCCCTAATAATAATAAAGGTCGGGTGAAAAATTCATAAACGTCAGTAATGACATCCCACAGGAGTCTGTACTTGGTTCAGTCTTAGGTAGTATTATTGACAAAACATTTACTTACCAATGAAACGTGTAGAAAATACTAATTATTTAAACAACCTCCAAACATTCTTTAAATACAGAAATGAAGCTATAGTTGACTGGGGTTCTCTATACATACCTCAGATAAAATTAAAATTAGTCCTTCAAAACCTTTAATATAACCAATAACCTGGAAAACTCAACTGGAATTTTAAAAAAAAATATTTTTTAGGTGGAAAAAAAAAAGAAACAACTGAGATGTGATTGCACACGTATGCACACCCTCAAAACTTGGGATGTGGCTGAGTTCAAAATGTACCAGTTGTATTCAAACTTGTTAAATGGTAGTCAGCACACACCTGCCTTCATTTGAAGTGCCTCTGACTAACCGTAAGTTCAGAGATTTGAATATAGACGTTTTCTGAAAATTTGACAGTCACGTCTTAAAGCACAAACCATGGTCTACCACTGATATTTTTTTTCTCAAATGACTCACACAGATAATTTGAATGGAGATAATTTTAAAACTATCTTCTTTTTTAAAATATCACCTATGATCAGGATTTACCATTCATGTGTCAAGTGTCATTTTCCCCCCCACTTGCGCAACACAAAAGAAATGTGGAATATCTTGCCGCTTGCTGATTCTGTAAAATTAGCACATGGAAAACATTTTTTTTTTAAGATGCTTTTAAAAAAAAAAAGAAAGAAAAAAATCCACAAGAACGGTAGCTGACAAGAGAACGCATTCCACAGTTTGGGAGCAACAGACAGCAAAGCTAGGTAGCATTATGGGTGCAGTAGTGGTTAGCATGTCTGCTTCAGAGTTCGGAGGTTCCAAAAACATGCTTGTTCGGTTGAGCACTCTGAATTGTTCTTAGGTGTGAAACGTTGCTTTTCTACCGCGTATATACACGTAATTGTCAGTCTAAGGTGTTCAACAGAGTACATTGGAGGGTTGTACACAAATAAAAGGAAGTGTGCGACATGCAAATCTTCTTTTACACCACAGCCACTCAAAACCACAGTGAGTTTTTTTTCCTTTCCGGGTTTAAATAATCATTTACTGTGTCATATTGCACATCACACTATCAGTCAAGGTTATATTGACACAAAGTCACTGAGACCAAATTATTGACTGTATAACTTGGGCTATTCCCATGAAAGCATATAATTTTTTTTTCTTTTTAAACTTTTATTGATCCAACAAAAACGACTACAATAACCTTTGTTTCAGTGTCATGAAATAAACTTAGGTCAGTGCCTCACAATAAATGTGCATTGTGCACTTTTGGGCCACTTCAGTAGGTACATTTGCTCACAGTATGAGAAGTGAAGTGAACAAAAGAAGTGAAAACAAAGTTTTTCTTTTTGGTTGGCTGTTTACAAAAATGAGACTTTGCCACTTGACATGAAAGCTGAAGGGCAAAAAAATAAAAAATAACAAAAAAGTTATGTTGATCCAACATATATGGGATTGCGTAAAGGGAAAACTTAAGAGTGCTGGCTGTCATCCTGATCTCCTTGTGTACGCGTTGTTCCTTGTGAGTCATAGACATCTTCGGGAGTTTGGCCAAACACGGCGCCGGTCCGCCTAAGCAAGAACACTCCGGCGTGTAGACCACCGACATTGACCCAGACGGTGTGCTGCTTCCTCCACAATCCGCCCATTCTGAACAGAGCCTGCAGAGCACACAAATTTCAGTGGGGGAAAAAAAAAAACGTACTCGTGAAACACCATCAAACAACAATAAATACATACATGTAGACATACATACAGGCAAGGCAACTGATGACATCATTTTGAACTGAAAACCTAATGACCATTCTTTTGGTTGAGACTTGAATACAGTGCCATGAGACAAGCAAAACCAAACGTCCAAACAATGTCCGTCAAGTTGTACAATTGAGAATTTTACAACTTTGTGGCGTTTACATTTTCACCAAACAAATCATGAAAGTAACTCGCTGTGGCCACCCTGATGGAAAAAGCCCAAAGTCGCAACAACTTACAGTGCCTTGCAGAAGTATCAGCTCCCCTTGAACATTCTGACATTTTACCACATTTCAAGAGGAAGTCAACCCCTCCCAAAATTCTTCACAATACATTCTATGCAGGCCTCACTAGTCTAAATAAGGTATTTTGGTTAGTATTAAGTGAGCGGAATATGAGTTAAGCAGCAAAATCCAGCAGTTTTTATAAGTAGCTATGAGAAGGCAGCCATTTTGCCATTTGCTGTCACGTGAGAATGAGATCACAGTTGCTCAGGTCTCAGGTGACAACCAATCACAGCTCAGCTTCAGAAAACAGGTGAAAATAGCCCCCCACCCAAGATTGATAAAAAATGGCTGGATTTTGCTGCATAACTCATATTTCATGAATATTAACTCATTTGCTCCCAAAAACGTATAAATATGTTTTTTTGTTTTGTTTTTTTATGTTTTAAGTGTCCCAAAGACTTATTTCTACGTTGTTGTTTTTTTGTTTTTGTTTGTTTTTTATGCAAGAGCATACAGAAGGCTTTTATGCAGCCTCTCAACCGCAAAGAACGGTTGCAGAAATGGTAATTATTACACAAACGGCCAGCAGGTTGTAGCAGAACAAAGGAGATCAACCACAGCCATGTTGAACAAAATCTCAATTACTCATACTTCAAAATAGATTTGTGAAAATTTATTAAACTTAGCTATATTCTAATGCTAAAATGCAGAAAAGGCAGAAATATACTTTTTTTTCCTGATGAAAGAAGAGACTAATCTTTCTTTTGATAGGTTCCATGTTTTTATAGCAACAGAACACAATATTCTGTGGGCCTTGAGTGAACGGGATCGCGGCTGTGAAAATGGCTGGGAGTGAATGAGTAAATCAGAATGTCACTTTTAGAATAGGGAGGTTACATATGACATATTATTGTCAAGAAACTAAAGGTTGACTTCTCCTTTCAGGCTTCAAGCAAAAATATATAAAAATTTGGATTTTTATTTTTTTATTTTTTTTTTGGTGACAAATCAACACCAATTTGGACAAAACACTTTTTTGGGTGACAAATCAACACCAATTTGGACAAAACACAATCATTTAGTGGAACGAAATTTATACAATATTTATTTATTTATTTATTTAACAATAGAAAACTGAAAAGTAGGACTCGCGAAAATATTCACCCCCTTTTCTCTCAGTGCAGCCTACTGACTCCAGAAGTACATGCTTCCAAGAAAAGCCACAGGTTTCCATCTGTCACATGAATCAACACGCATCAGTGTGTGACCACAAATCCACGTCACAGATACATCTTTAGTTTTACGGTCAATGACACGACATCAAGTGTGGTAGCAATGTAGTGTCAATGATTTATGCTTCAGAAGTGAATTAAATCTGCATCAACACCACCTGAGGTGTTCCCCGAGAAATCCTGCAGTTGTCTTGAGAGGACTGTTCAGGTGTGCTTGTGGCAGAAACAGATGGATGAGCCTCGATCTACGCCGTGAGCTCGCACTGCTGCGGAATTCCCCGCGAGAGGTCATTTTTATTTCCTTTAATCACCCGAGTCGCATTCTGATTCATATACCGGTCACTTCCTTTATGGGATGTCACGCATACAAAAATGAACCCACGACCTCTCCGTTTGGTCTCGACGCGTTTGCGTGGAAGTCATGTTTGCATAAACCAAATGTCGGCGAAAAAAACAAGTGACACGACTCTCCATGGCGACGACAATACCTTGGAAAAGCATTTCTTGTCCTGCGTCAACAGCACAGCCTTCCCCGAGGCCGGCTTGCACACGCGTGCCATTTCCCTCAGGCAGGACGGGTAAAGGTCCCAGTTCTTCTTCCTGGAGCCCATCCTTCAAAAGTAAACATCTCATGAACCTTCTTTATAGATCCGCCTTGCCTTTTAACCTTTTAACTACCGGTAGCTCACGCTCAAAAAATGTGACAATGTTTTCCTAAGCCCTCAATGGATAGTTGTGGATTTTGAGCAGCATGGTTGGGTTACTTATTTGAAGACAGCGATTTCAACCCGGCAGATTGGGTTGAAGATTGGATTCAGCTAGTCGCCATTTTGGACACTAAGAAAATTAGTACAGTGTTCCCTCGTTTATTGTGGGTGCTACGTTCCAAAAACTACCTGCGATAATGGAAATAAATAAATAAATAAATAAATAAATAAATAAATAAATAAATAAATAAATTTGGGTTAATTATATATATTTTTTTATATACGTTTTTTCATTTCGGTATGATTTTCACTTTATTATAAATGCTTTTTCATTCATCACATGTTTTTTTTCCATTTACATTCATTTTTTTTCATTAAAAGTATGTTTTTTAAATTTACTCATTACAGTATACAGTATATTTTCATTTATTATATATGTTTTTTCGTTTTGGTATGATTTTTAGTTTATTATAAATCCTTTTTCATTGACTATTTATGTTTTTCTTTTTTCATTTAAAGTATTTTTTCCCCTTTAAATGTATGTTTTTATTTTAACTTACTTGTTATACAGCCCATTTTATATTTTCTATCTCTGGAATGCAATGTCTTGGAGTGACGGGACAGACACCATTGGAAAGGTCTCGTCAAGACGAATCCACGGATGCCCGTATGTCCCCGGTATGGCCGTGCAAAGACCAAAAAAAGCAGATTGGGGGAGAGGGGGGAAAAAAAAAAAAAAAGTATGTTGTAAAAAATCAGCGAAACAGCGAGGCCGCGAAAGATAAACCTGCGATAAATGAGGGAACACTGTATTACTGTATTCTAAACTGCATTTATATTGCTAACCTAGCTTTGACTCATCTGTATGTGGAGTATTTACATCTTGTTGGACCAAAATCTTGACCCAACGTGCCAGGTCGAATCCTCAACCCAATGCGCTCTGGCATAAATAACTCACCAATGGCTCGGTCCCTATTTGGCTTACTTTTAACCCAGCAGTTTTAAAACATAGTGCGGGCTTTTTTTCCCCCTACCTTTTCCCAAAGGGCATGTCAGTGATGATGATATCAACTGAGCTGGTCCTCATCGGTAAACTGCACAAATCCCAGCGTACAGTATCAATGGGCAGGCCAGGTGCACTGTTTTTAAACACAGATACTTCATCACGATATGTAGTTTTCAAGCACTTTCAAAATTAAATTTCAATCTTACAAGCTGTGGACAATAACCTATTTACTGAAACATGCAGATGAATAATGAAAATGAAAGTTATATTTAATGAAGAAAAGAAAAAAAGGAGTTTGCAACACCCGTGGGAGAGGAAGTTAAATGAGAGTACTCAGTCATATAACCTTGAAAATGCCACCTCAAGAATTTTAAGGTATTTCACACACCCAGTCATTAGCAGATCATTAACTACAGAGCCCGACATGTTGACAAGCTGCCTCTTCCCATGAAACGTTCACTGGTTTGTCATAGCCAAACATGCAAATGAAATGAAATGAACACAGTATACTTTTGAGAGGCAGACTTTATTGTTAAACGAAGGTTAAACAACACAAAAGTCCTACATTGATAGCCGCAATGCAAATTGCTGATGCTCACCTGCCCTTGCCTGCCTTCCTTTTCTGAATGTGACACACATTGTTGACCGTGCGGTTTACGGCCATATCGTTGTTGTCCCCAGAAATGTAAAAGGACGTTGGAAACTCTAAGGCCCCCTGAGGACACATACACCAACAAATCAGATGGCAGTTAAATATATAAATTGCAAGTCATCAGCTCCCAGAAGCTTTTTGTTTGTTTGTTAGTTTTTCCCCAAAATGATGTTCTTACCTCCAAAGGTATTGCACCAGTTCCACACATTGGATCAAGTACAATATCGGATGGCTGAGGTTTACACAACCTGTCAGCACATAATCAGGTATGAATACAAATGACAAAAGAAACACCCTTAGGCAATTTACAAGCTAAATCAAGCACCAACTTCACTGCCATGTATCTGTCTATTTGAAAACTTATAAACTTCAATCAACCTAAATATATGCATGCGCATTAGGTTTACAAGACATCTTATAGCACTCACATTTTGTATTGTATATGAAACATTATTTGATGATAGATAAGATTAATCCCTTTATAAGACAATGTGAACAGTAGAATCTGGTTTTAGTCCGTCACTGCCGTAGCAAGCTGCCATTGATTACAAAGCTAACTTACACCATCTTGTGGCACAAAAAGGAACTGTTCTGAATAAATTTGCATCATTTCATACTGATATATGCCATTTTCACAATTTTTCATTCTTCTTACGAGTACTTTACAAAAAAAAAACCCAACAGGAATTTGTTTTGACTTTCATTACCATAGTCACAAAGACAACTATATTTGGAGTCAAAATAAATACTATTCACCTAAACAGGAAAGCATTTCATATAGACACATATAGACTTTGTCAGGTAAGATCTCAGATTGTACCTGAGCATTCCATAGCACAAGGTGGACCGCAGTGTGGTGGGTCCAAAGTGGCTGATGTTTCGTCTGTGAAGACTCTCTTCAGTAAGCGCGATGCCGATCACCACCTCAGTATTGTGTATATTTAATAAGACCTATAGGAGGGCGCATCGGATCAGTAGTCAATCAAATACACTCAACAGTCACTTCAACAGGGGCACTCGCATAATCTCTTTATATTCAGCATAGAAAAGCTTTTGCAAAAATTGTTTTGCAGTTTTGATTGACACATATATTCATTTAACAATAAGTTTATTATGGTGGTTGTTGTTTGCAACGGTGGAAATGACCTTGCATCACACAGAAAGTTTTTTTTTTTTTTTTGGTATACATTTTGCTCATAAAATATTATCATCGCCTCCACAAATTATACGGTGCGATTCAAGTTGACGGCCCATCAGTTCTGCCCTACTCTAAGCACAACATGCGCACATAAGATAATAAATACTGCTGAATTGCTGCAATGCAGTGAGTCACCAACGTATTTTTTTTTTAGGAGCGAGGCTTATATTGATACAAATGACAGTTCTCTGTCATAATAACGTGACGTAATAGAAAAACATCTACCTCACAATATAACCTACTTTGGTAAATTCGGTATTTTGATTAATATCGCGTGAGCGGATTATGAGTTAAGGAGCAAAATCCAGCAGTTTGTCATCAATATAAGAAGGCGGCAATTTTGTCACTTGCTGTCGAGTGAAAATGACATCACAGTTGCTCAGGTCTCAGGTAACAACCAATTACAGCTCAGCTTCAGAAAACAGGTGAGCTGTCATTGGCCGTTGCCTGAGCCCTGAGCAACTGTGATGTCATCTTCAGTCGACAGCAGGTGGCAAAATGGCCACCCCGAGATGAATAAAAACGGCTGGATTTTGCTGCAAAACTCATATTTCACGAATGAAATGTTAATCAGAATGTCATGTTTAGAATAGGGAGGTTACATATAACATATTATTGTCAAGAAATGCTTAAGGTTGTCTTCAAGCAAAAATATTTAAATAAATATTTACATTGTTATTTTGAGTGAAGCTTTGTACATTTTTTTCCGGATGCACCTTAGATGTGAATGTGTGACTGTCTGAAAATGATTATTGATTTACAAGAATAATCATATGTTGAAGTATCCATGTCAGTGACCTACAGTGACAGGTCAAACAATTACACTCTCTTCCACTAGATGGCAGAAGATATAATTAACCTGTGTACCTAAGTATACATACTTTTGTGACATTTTGTTTCATGGTGTGTTGATATTTTTTTGTGTGAAAATTAGGCAGGTCGTTTCTTGGCGACTAAAAAGCTATTCAGTTAGAACAAACATGCTTACCTCAATGTCAAACTTGGTCATGTCTGCTTTCCACTGGAAGAACTCCTGCACCGCCCCACCAAAATCTCTGGCGGCCTCATTGGAGGAAAAGCTGTGCTTGTCACCAGCCCGGTTGCAAGTCACACGGAACTTCATTATTTTAGCCTCAGGTGCTGCTTCCTCGGAGTCCTGCGTGCTGGTCTCAGTGTCAGGCCCCTCCTCTGTCTTGTTCGGGTCGTCAGCGACAGCTGCCTCCTCCGCTTGCTGCTGCAACTCAGCGTCAGCCGCGGTTGTGTCTCCGGCCTCATCGCTAGGTTTGACTTTGGCGCCGTTGGCTCCTTTACGTTGGCCTTTTCTCTTTTTGAAAGTGCGGTTTAGTTTCCACACTTCCAAGCCGTTGGTCCACGGGAGCTTGGAGGCAAGCTGCTGCAGCTCTGCCAATGTCTCTTCCTAGGTAAAACATGTGAAAAGATTAAGAGCAACCCAGAAGAAAGAGGGTAAATGCAAGATTCTGGATGCAAAGGAATGTTAATATTTGAAAGAAATTAAAAATGAACATGGTAGTTTCACACTGTGAAGAATTCATTTCATTTGTTTATTTACTTATTTTATTCTTTTAAAAAAAGAAAGGGGGCAGAAAGAAGTAAAACTTACATCTGCCCCTAATTAACACAAAATGAATAATTGATGTTATATTTACAAATATAACAATTTTACAAAATTACAAAAATCATTCAATATAATTTATTACTACATATCAATGTTGTATATATCTTAATTGTGCTTTTACAGTATATAATTCTTGAAGATACAAATGGATGGAGATGTTTTGATTTTACAATCAAGATTATTCCACAGACTGGCCGCGTGTATTAAGCAGTTTGTCTTAAATTTGTACCCACTTTGTTTTTGTTTTTTTAATCTGTTTTGTAAGTTATTTGGTAAAAAATGGTGATTATAAATCATTTTAAGGTGGTTATATTCCAATAATTTATTAAGTCAAAGAATGACATACAGTATTCTCATGACAGATGTATGACATGGCATAGTCATAGACTTAGACTGACACTTTTTTCTTTTAAATGTAAGAAATTAACGCTTTAGCATTAAGATGAAGTCAGACGGTTAACCATTTTATGCTGCACTTGATGTTTTTTTCCTGTTTTTAAACTTTATTATTGTTTCTATTTTTTCTCACACTTTCCCCTCTCAAACATAATTCCTTGCCACTCCAATGTGCTGATGAATTATTTTTATTAGATGGTACTCTGGCACCACCTTGTGGCATCTTCGGGTTTGTCAGAACGTGTATCAAAACAGTGAATAGGCGTTTTTAATTTTTGTTTTACCAAAGTTCCAAAAGGGGCACAGTGTATCTACGTTAAATGAGTCTAATTCTAATTCTATTCTAATGCCGCACCAAAAATAATTGGAAAGGATTTGACATAGAATTATCAATTTAATACGACATTAATTTTCAGCAAAATGTAAGAGCAATATCCAACTTACTATGACCAACTTATATAATTAAAAATATAGGGATGTTTGACACCACTTTTTGTCAGGCCGAGCTTCTTTCTTGAGTAGTCACCAATACCACTTTTTTTTTTTTTTTAACCCCAGGAAAAAAAAACAAAAAAAAAAACAGTGTGATGAGATCATTTTGAAGAAAAATGGTGACCTATACATGGCAATAAAGCATTTTTTCCTTAAAATTGTATGAAATTAATAGTAATTTGCTATTCTTCTATTCTAATTTGTAGTTCTTGATCGGAAAACACCGCCTCATGAGTACTGATCCCTTGAAATAAGGATACAGATACCTGTTATCAGTACTCGCCCATCCTAATAAAAAATAAATAGTAGTTTAACATTGTTTATTATTATTAAAGTTGTACTTTATAAGGGTGTGAAACTGCACTACACCATCCATCAGTTATTAATGCAAGTGACTATTACCTTTGATTCTTTAAATTGGTACTGATCATATTCATCTACAACCACAAATAGGTTGTCCACAGACCTCAGCTGGTGAACCTACGGAGACAGATGATTCACAGTTAGCATTACACAAACAACAGCTTTTCCCCCCCACATCGTTTATCTTACCTGGAAGAGCTTGTCAGTAGTAATGGTGAAGTAAATACGACCACGGTCTTTGCTTATGCGCGCTTCTACGCCGATCTTCTCGTAGACCTCCTCTGCAGCCGTGTGTTCGAACCCTGTGGGTACCGTCGCCCCGATGGTGACGTTGATGATGGACTCAACGTCAACAGGCCCATCTTCCGGGGAGAACATGGCTGTGGGTTTCCTGTTACGAGGCAAGAGGTTAGTGAAGGTGAGTGTCGCCGCAAGCCTGTAAAATTACTAATTACTACTTTACTATCAGTGATGTTTTGACTCAATTATACATACGTTACTGTATTTCCCTGTTACATCATATTTTTATTTATTGTAATGTCCTCGCCTGTGAGAAAGGACAGTCACAGTCACGATTCACTTTTCACCCTTTTTTTTTTTTTAAAGGGACAACAATAAAATACAAAGAACAGCAAAGTCAGGAGCTGTGATCAGACTCACTGACATTATTATACCACACCTCACCAGGTCCCGCCTCTTAAAGGCACATCCATGTGTCAAGATGCTCTTTGCGGGTTTAAATGTGTTTAGAAAATGAAATGTATTTGAAACCTGTGCAAGCTTGAAAACCATTAAAAGCGTTTGTATGGTCTCGATGATTTTAACCTATTGCTGGTAGATCTGGAACACATCCATGTTTTTAAACTGTACTTCGTTATGTCAGGACATATTTCCTGTGCTGATCAATAACTCAATTTTACAGTATACATATTACAATCAGTACTTTACTTGCCGTGTATTTTTTCTTTCAATTACAGCTGGTACATTAGCTTGCTAATGCTAGCTTTGGGTTGCTAGAAGGAAGTTGCCACGGGTAAATCACGACGCCGGCTCTTTTAAATAAAGCGCTGGCTTCACTAGTAAGCGTGTCAGTGCAATGAATTTACCGGCTTGACTCGTCAACGCTGAAAACAATCTTTGAAGAAGCGTGTTGCTGGTGAACTTGCCAAGTAATAAGTCATGCACGAGGAGACGTGTTTGCGCGTCGCTATTATTGACGGAAATACAGCAAATACTTCCGGTCTATTGCTGTCACATTATACTCGAAAGTTTACGAAACTAAATTATTATTTACGATTGTTGGTACTGTAATTATTATAATGTATGAAATGTAACTAATGTGTTCTTATAACACAATTTAAGGTTAAAATTAGGTTTGTTATCATTATAAAAATAACGAAGATTATTGTATTCTGTAAACCAAAACAGCAAATGGGAAGTGTAGTGTCGAATGAATTTTACCTTGACTTTTCTGGGTGTATTTACGGTAAGTGACCAACAGATGGCGTCAGAATATAATTTATCCATCCAGCCATCCACTTTCAGAACCACCTATCCTCACCAGTCACGAGGGTCATGAGGATAAACAAAAAATAAAGGCTAATACATAAATTAATACATTTGATATTTTCCATGCACAAAACCAATACATCAGTGACAGTGACACGCAGATGGTTCCTCAGATGTTTTCTACTCTTTCTTGTTCTCCCACAATGCAATTTTTGAGTGGTCATGGTTTCTAAGCTCCTATTTGATTGGACGTGAAAAAAAAAAAAAAAAAAAAAAAAAAAAAAAAAAAAAACATATTTGACTTTGTGCATCACCATCATCATACCACACTCTAATGTTTATCATATCGAATAATGTTTTCTACAACTTTGCCTTTATACGAGAACATCATCATTCTCACTGTTTAGTGTGAAATGTGAGAGACAAATGGGTGCGTGTTGATATGATAATGAAGGAGTAAAAAGTTCTACACGGCAGATGGAAGGCGCTCCATCAACTTCAGCATTTAATGAACACAGTTTCAGAAGCAACATTTATTTTCATGATGCGTCAAAGGGATTGACTTTGGGATGTGCAAAAACCTGTCACTTTATTTGATTGCTTATTGCAAACGGAAAAACAAACATCAAGTATTCTTTCAAGTGGTACAAGTACAAAAGTCATTTACAGTGATAGGCTATGTGGCCACTTTTGCAATGTACACACAAGAGCCATCTCCATGAGAGCAGTTGAGTGATGACACTGTAAATCAGAGTCAAGGTAGTGTCACCCACGACAACGGCGGCTGTCAGCTCTTTGTGGATGCTTGTCTTGCACTTAGATCAGTTCTTACAAAAGATGTGACTCATCGCCCACTGGCATTTTAGCCTGTGGCTTATTATTGGATCCGATGCCATTTTCCACTCAGCTGTCGCCATCTTGCATCAACATCTTGAAGGGCTGTTCTGTTCACAATGCAAACACTCATCCATTTCAGTATAAATTTTGACAAATGACAAAATCACCATTGGCGGATAACAGGATTAGTAATCCTGTCATCCGCCAATGGTGGGTTGGACAGAACTGTATTTAAAAGTGTTTTTAAAAGTGTTTTTTACTTTTTGTGGTCCATAACTAGCGCAATATTGAGGTTCAGACAATATCCGATGATGATATTTGTTTCACTTTCACGTAGGGGGGCAAGAGAAGTTCCTGCACTCATTCTTTGGAAAGGAAGAAGTAAAAGGATCTCACAAAGGCTCTCTGTGCTACAAAAGTAAAGTCGCAGCTTCTCATTATTCCCTCCTGAGATTCTTCAAGAGAAAGGAAAGGGAGAGTAACAGAAGGCTTGTGGGAAGAATGAACTTTTTCTCTGCTGGTGACTTCGCCGATGTAAACACAAACTCACGAGCTTGTCTGTTTTTGTGGCTTTCCAGTAGGCTTCACAAGAGTCTAATTTCCCGGAATGTGATGCATGAAGTCCCTTAAACCACTCATGGTGGACATTTATGGTATCAGTTGGCACTGTTTCAGTTGGTTGTGGAATATGAACAAAGATTTGGTTGCTCATATTGTATTGAACAGTTACTGTGAGATGTTCTTCTGTCATAATAAGTTCCATTTGTGATCCTTTGGATATGAACACCCTGTCAACCCATTCATCAAAAATTACTGAAAAAAAAAAGAGAACATTAATTTTTTGTGTCTCTGTAACATGCAGTTTGAGAACTAGAATTGCACCTAATTGTTGTAAAAAGAAAACAATTCTAATTAAATAATAATTTGGTTAAAATGTATTGCACATAGAAGTTAATTAAAAGTTGTGCCTTAAATGTTTCACAACAAACAATTCTTAAAGATCGATTGCAAATGTATTGAACGTAAAGTTAAATAAAACTGAACTGAGGATTGGCAGTGATGCGTTCATCTACCACTAGAGGGAGCCTATGTACCACTAATGTTAATCCAATCACACTGAATCGCTTCCTGAATAATTTGTTATTTGATTTAATTAAAACACGTTTTAAAGCGATAGTGCATATTATTTGTGTGTATTTGACATTCATGTTCAAATTAAAGAACAAATAAGTCAGATGTTCAGCCACTACATACTTTAGTTTTTTTTTCTTCTTCTTCTTCTCTGTCCACCTAGAACAATGACACAAAACTACAAATTAACCAGATTACATGACAATTTGATTTCATTTACCTTTATATCAAAATTATATGACTGATTGTGTCGAGTGTGGCATGTTCACTTTTTGTTGAAATGGGAAAATGTAGTGTTTTTTTTTTATTTTTAGGAAGTATGTTAATGAAGATATATTTTTTATTATTAATCTGTTAATACTTATGGCAAAATTCTTTATTCATAGATGCAAGTATGGAAATCAAAAACCCAACTTCACACACTTTCACATTGACATGCTCACCTATATTAGACTTATAAATGGCTCTCATAACAGGAAGGCTATGAAAACTATCACTATTTGTAAAAAAAAATATAGATTGTTTGAATGTACATGAACCCCTGGCATTTTTGTTTTGTTTTGTTTTTTTGTTTAGTAGTGTTGTCTTTGTTTTGTGTTGTACTTAAGTATATTGATATAAGTTCCATTTTGTTAAAATCATTATCCTGATCTGTACTTATTCTTTGGTTTAATAAAGCAAGCAAGAAAAAAAAAAAAAAAAAAAAAAAGGGGTGGCATGTTCTCTCTCTCTCTCTCTCTCTCTCTCTCTCTCTCTCTCTCACCCCCCCCCCCCCCTCCCCCGCCCCCCATTGCCCGCAGCTCAATTAGTCAGCCAAGCGGCGTCTGATCTTTGTGAGCTTCTTCCCAGTCACACGCAGGGAACACGGAGCTAACTCCTCACCATTTCTCCCCTCATCCCCCACGCCAACATGTCCACTTTGGAGCTCCTTTGTGGCTTTTGTTTCTCCCACTAACTCCTCTCCCCACCTCAGTGCTGCTGGATTAAATTAAATAAGAGCGAGAGAGCGATGCAACATCGGACCCGAGTGCTCCCCTCCCACTGATTGCAACGATTGTCGCCAAGTGCAAGCCGCTTTTGTTTCAGCGAGAAAACGTCGCAAAGCTCTGCAGCCTCTGCAAAGAAACGCGGATCAACACCGGCACGGAGCCACTGGAGCGCTCGACTTGCAGGCTCTCAGCCACACGGAAGCAGGAGAACCATGTCCTCGTCCAGGTTCAAGAAGGATAAGGAGATCATTGCGGACTACGAGACCCAAGTGAAAGGTGAGCGCGTGTTTGTGCACGTCACGTTCATTCACGGCACACGCCGCCTATTACCTAACCTAACCTTACATCTGGTGGTTTGCACTTTTGAAACGGTTGTCATGACTTTGATGTGAATCAGCCCTGCAAAGCAAGTGACAATACCACGAGACCCCAACATCTAAATATGTGTTCCCCTCACGCGCGAATGCATTCATCCACAGGCAGTTGGATTTTTGTGGTGGATGACAATGTGGTTAGGATCCTGCCTCTGCACGCTCGTGTTGCCGGGTAAAATAAATCCCTGTGTTGAAATGAGTGCAGGGTGGCTGCACCTTCTTCACCACATCTTGGGGCCTCTCTTTTGCTTCCTGTTGATTAAATGAATGCAAATAGTGAGTGAAATGTGACTCATAGAATTTTTATTTCATTAGAGGTCTCAATGGTTTTGGGTGGGCCACGGCGAGAAAGAACTCTGATCACGTTTTGACTTGTTTAGTCATTATTGACCAAACTGGGCTGTTATCTTTCACGCTGACATGCTCTGCTTTATCCTTGATGTTAGTGAGCTCATTCAGAATCACAATTGAAGGTCATCGGATTAACTCTGAGGGAACAATTTGTGATTGTTATATACAAACCAAACAGGTGCAAAATTGTGATGGAAGCTGTTTGTCACGTTGTGTTGCCACACGGAAACCATTAGGACACATGCAATCTATTTGATAGTACTTAATCTTTATAGACCAATTAGAGGTGCTGAAAAATAATGGAGGTTGCTACACCATGTAAATGCACGGGCCCACATAGGACCACTGACTAACCGGATATGACAAAAATTCTATTTTAAAAGACAGAAAAAACAACGACATGTCCGTTTTTTTTAGTGATAGACCGATATGGTTTTTTCAAGGCCGATACCGATACAGATTATTTGTAGTCAAGTCGGCCGATAACCGATATTTCAAGCCGATATTCATTTGCAGTAAAATGGGGAGGGGGGGGGGAATTCTTTCAAACTATATATAATTTCTCACTGAGTAACAAATTCATGTGAATGTAGCTCATTTGGGGTTTTTGTTAGGGTTCGTAAAAACGTTTCAAAAAGATTTTCGCGGTGAAAAATTGTGTGAATATGTTCCAAATGTGTTTACGACAAATAAAAACTGACTGCGAACATCTTACAAATCCTGATGAAAACCCCAAATTCGCTACGTTCGCAAGTATCCCCTGCTCAGTGAGCTTTATCGGCCTTCAGATTCAAAAAATGGCCGATGCCGATATTTGTCAAAATGCCAAATATCGGCGCCGATACGGGGCCGATTATCGGTCTATCCCTAGTTTTTTTTGTGTTTTTTTAAAAATTGAACCAATATAGAGAAGTGCATCTTAAATCATCTAAAAAAAAAATAGTCTCAATGCATAAAAAATGATGATGCAATGGTGTGACATACATTACAGCAATCACTTATCCAATTAAGCCACCATATGTGTTTGTAAGACCATTAAATAGAGAAAGGGTAAAGTCTGCCATCTATTGGTGAACACTGTTATTACAACTTAAAACTGCTCCAATATAGCAATTTTAATTTACAAAATTAATCAAGGGTTGCCAGTTGCTCATCCCTGATGTAAACAAATGTATAAGGACATCAACTGGCAGTACCGGAAGTTTGTTCAGTCATTCATGTTGGGTCTGAATCACAACTCTGTTATAGTTACACCAAATGTGTTAAGAGGTTGAGGTTCTTGAAGTTCTTCCAAACGAAACTTATCTTACCTTTCTGGACCTTCTACTTCCCATTAAAGGTGGATTCAGTGATGTTCTCGAAAAGTGGAAGCCAAGCATTTGTCGTGTTTTAAAAAAACTGCGCATGCGGAAGACCATCCAACCAGCTTTCCTACTCGTCCGGGGGAAACACCTCTCAAATGTCGCTAACGTGCGAGCTCATCTTCATCTTCATCTTCATCAGTTTCTTCAGCCGGCCTCGCTTCATACGGACGTCCTCTTGCGGCTCTCAGCTATTTTCAAAGTACGCGGTCAGTTCGGTGGAGCTACAACGATGAACGGCCGAATCCGAAGCTCACTACAGGAAGCTAGCTACATGCTACAAACACTCAAAGTGCGCATGCGCAGCTAGGAACGAGCACTTACGACGTCGTTACGCAGATTGATTGACAGGATCGAGAAACAATCGTTACGATGATCCACCCGGAAGACGCAGCGACAACAATATCCTTGAACCGACCCTTAGGACATAAATATGCTGGAACAGGAAAGGGACTACCTATAACTGTTCTCGAAAATGTCTTGAAAATTTGTCGATGAAGATTTTGGGTGATAATTGCCTCGAACAACCTAGATTGGTTAATACTAGGGATGGGCGAGTACCGATACCAGGTATCGGTATCGGGCCGATACCAGCCTTTTTTCAAGTACTCGAGTACTCGTGACGCAGACGAGTACAAGCGACCGATGGCAGAGGGGGAAGACGTTAAGTGAGTCCTCCTTGCCTGTAACTGGCGCTAGCTTGCAGCAATTTTTCACCAAAACTTCACCGGTTTGGAAATAATTCAAAATTGTGAATCTTAAACTAAAAGACCATTTGTGTGTTTTATTTTGAGCGTTAAGACTATTGAAGAGTGACTGTGCTGTTTTTTTGTTAAAATTAAAGGAAATATATTTGTTTAAAAAATCTTTTAGTGATTTTTATTTTAGTTGTCAAAATGTACTACTGGTATCAGCAGTTGGTATCGGTATCGGTGATTACTGAGGGTCTGAGTATCGGTATCGGTCTGAAAAAAAGTGGTATCGAACATCCCTAGTTAATACATTGATTAAGATGCCATAATTTATTTTAACTGGTCTTAACACTCAAATTGACCCATTAAAAAAAAAAAAGTGGAACATTGAAATTTTGCTGAACAAATCATTATTTACAATGCACATTGTCTATATCTGTATTCATCTGATGGAAGTTGTGTAACACACCCTTTAGATAAAACAGTGCATTACATTTCCGAAATCACATACCACTGTATTTTTTGCTTTTTTTAGATCTTTCCAATCTAGTCCCGTAGTGGACCAAATGGTTTGTGGTTGTCTCGTCTCCACCCTTACTAGTGTAGCCATGGTTTAGCCCAGGCAAGGGTCTGAAAATGATATGGCCTGGGTCAGTTATTTTGTTAAAAAAATAAAAAAAAAGGGTGCACCGAACCGCATTATTTTGTGGACACTTCACAATGAGTACAATTGTGAACGTACTGATCTTCAGTCAGTATTTCCCCAAGTGCTGCTGCTCGGGTTTAATTTGCAGGGACTGGTCCCATGACTAAAAACCCAATGGCTCCATTTATGCTACACCTCAGGGGCTTTGGCTCATTATCCCTCAGGTCCAGCTTTAGCATCTCAAAGTGCAAGCGCTTGGATATTTTCTTTGAGAAAGCGCCACCGTGTCAACGTCCATCTTATTTTCCTGTTCGCTGCTTTACCCGAGGCTAGTTTTAATCATTCTTGCCTCAATTATTCAACTCAGATGCCACCGCGCCGTGGATGTAAATGTAACGCGCCTGTTTTAGCGCAAGGCCCCGTCTGGCCCGGTTTTGCATTAGCCAGGGTCCTTGAACGCCACGAGGAACAGGGATGCTAATTTATGGATAATTTGTCATTCAGCGCTCGTGCGTTGCATAGACTGCACTGACACAGAGGGCTCTCCACATCCTCACAACAATGGCCGCGTTGGAGATGAACCAGCCAGCGAGTGAGCGCTAATGAAATTCACATTGGAAATTGCACCTGTCGTATTGTGACTTATGGCTTAATGGTTCATGTGGACACGGCAGATGGGGCCCTTGTCATCAGAGTGTCATTGATTGGGTCAATCCAAGATCACAAGGTTGTTTTATTATGTATGAGGTCTGATAAGTGAGCGACGTGAACAAAAAAAAATCAGTAGTATAATAGCAGAATGTGGCAAGCACCAAGAGAAGTGAACACCATGAAGTGGACTTCATTCATATAATTGTAAAAGGCAACTCAAAGCCTCCTTTGCTTTATTCAAGCCATTCAGGCCGCCACATCATGCATTTCCATGTCAATCGCGAGGCTGGTTAACTGTGACCGGCCTGGAATGGTGTGTGCTTGTCGCACCGCGGAGTGCTGCCCGCTTACATTTTTGCAAGATTCCGAGGGCGCGCACACTTCCTCTAATTTGCAGCCGTCAAACTCAAAGCCTGCGGGACTGCGGAAGCTTTTCAAAACTCGCCATGAAAATGATAAGAATCAGGTGCAGAGTTCAATTCAATTAAATTCAACAAATGTATTTCATTCTTTAAAAAGAAATGAAAGGGGACATAAAGAAGTCAAACTTGTGATATCTGCCCCTAATAAAAAAAAAAAAAAAAAAAAACACTTTTAAAGTAACAATTAAACAAAAATAATTCAACAGCATGACCTTGTGCTAAATATATTTTTCCAATAGTTGTGCTTTTATTCATTTTTTAAAATGGGCAATAAATTCGAATTAATTCGATACATCGTCATTTTAAAAAATCGAATCGTTGAAAATTTGCTAAATCGGGAAATTGAATTTTGTCTTCTGGATGATTAAAAGCTGTTGTTCTTATGTTCTGTTACATCCAAATGCTTTTATGTGATGTAATTTTGCTTTAAAACTGATCTAGAATCAGTATGGTGTCTGAACATTTTGCACAGGAATTATTTTTGAATAAATGAAACCTTTCTTGAAAACGTTTCTTGGATTTATTAGGTTAAAATCGATTAAAATCGTAATCGTCCTGAATGACTACAAAAAATCGAGATTTTATTTTTTGGCCATATCGCCCAGCCCTACTTTCAAAGTAACAATTAAACAAAAATAATTCAACAGCATGACCTTGTGCTAAATATATTTTTCCAATAGTTGTGCTTTTATTCATTTTTAAAAAATACAAATAGACTGAGATGATTTGGTTTTATATTCCAGATTGTTCCACAAACTGACACCTTGAGTCGAAATACATCGTTTTTGTTTTGTTCTGTTTGAAGTCTTGGAAAAAATATCGGTTCCTCTTAATTTGCACTTAATTTTCATGTTGATTGGTAAAATTTCATGATGGGCTCTATACATTATTTTAAGGCGGATAAACTTAATCAATTCATCCATCCATACATTTTCTTGGCCGCTTATTCCTCATAAGGGTCACGGGGGGTGCTGGAGCCTATCTCAGCTGGCTTTGGGCAGTAGGCAGGGTACACCCAGGGCACAGAGAGACGAACAACCATCCACACTCACAAGCACACCGAGGTACAATTCGGAGCATCCAATTAACCTGCCAATTAAACAGCCCAGCATCGGCTCAGTCCTTTTTGAACCCAGTCCTAGGTTAGCTATTTCACCCAATATGGTTAAACGTTTAATCCAGCTGTTTTAAGAGTGTAGGTAAGAGACAAGAACTTTCCCTCCTTCCTCATGTTTCCCATTTGCCATCTAAGAAATTTGGGACGCTTGCATACTGGGGGCATACTTGACCAATAAATCTGATTTTGATTTATGCCCCCATACATCCCATTCAGATGATATTAACTCATTCACTGCCATTGACGGAAAAAGACGTCAAATGATGCATTTTTGGGCTGGCAGTGAATGTGTTAACAATCAATGATTAATTAATTGATTGTGTCCATCTTTAATGTTGCTCCGCTAATGGTTTGCCATGCAAGAACGGTATTACGATGACACAGCAACTTTTTTTGGTCCATATCCACAATATAGATATTTATTTTTGCTAAGTGGTTGCGGACATCTTTATTGTTGACTTTGGTTTTACTTTAGGGTCAGCAGTTTCATCTATTCTACCGGCTATTTTTCTTGCACCCGCCTTTGAAATGGATCACTCATTTGTTTGATTAGAGTGGAGTCAATTTTGGCTCCAGTCAGGTTTCCTGGCACGCCATACCTCTGGGAGTAGTGCTTGTCTTGTTTTATTTGTTTATTTTATTAATTTTTTTTTTTTTTTTTTTTTTTTAAACCTTCTTAAAACTACATTAGACTGCAAGTTATTTTGCACGTTTTCATCCAGGAGTTAGACAGCTTCTCTGATGTGGAAAATAAAAAAAGGAAAGCTCACAGATGCTTGTGAATTTACACACGAGGCGTTTCTGACAAGGAAGCATGTTTTGACACTTTTACAGTCATGTGTGACATCCTCTCTGCAAACTGCTTCGTTTTCACAGAAGGCAGAGAAATCATTTGGTGTCACTTTTAGGAATCCGTAAGTCATCAAAACAAAGACATTACAAAACCTAACTGTAATGTTATGCACTTTTTTTTTTTTTTTGCAGTTCACAAAGAAACACATTTCTGGCCTATTATTGCGTCTCAATGTTTTATAGTGAAATTAACCTTGCACTTGCCATGATGCTGAGCTGAGGCTTTAATGAGTCACTCTGCTCATATAAAAAGTGAAAACTGCTCACGGTTCACTGCGCTCACAAAGCGCCGAGAGTTGGTTAGTGTGGACAGCCCATGCAGAGATGTCACCTCAAGTCTGTTGCCGTTACTGCGCAGCTGATGCCGGGTTGCTCAATGGGTGCAGGGTGGTGAAAACATGCCCACACGGACTTGCCGGCTCCAAAAAAAACATCTAGCAACCATGTAAACACAATAGCCCTGTGGTGGACCAGCTTGTTTTTTCTGTGGTTGAAAAGACTTGGGCTTCCCACAGAGTTGGTTTGCCTACTTGGCAACACAAGAGGCCATGTCAGTAAAGACATGCCAAGATGTCCTTACTGTTTGTCATGTTGGAGACAATGTTGAAGGGACTGTGTGTAATTACGTGCTCTCGCAAACAGTATTTCCATGTCAGGGCTTACTACCGTCACACTGACGCTGCTTGTTTCGAAAGACCCACCGCACACCGAGCGACGTGGACAATCGCAAAACAAATTACAGCTCACTCCCACACATTTGGCGATTGACCCTCGCACACATACCAACTCGCCACAGTGGAAAAGCTGCGGCCCCTGGTGATTGTTTTGCGAAACAATGTTTTGAGGCACCACATATTTGGCATCCATTTCAGCTTTTTAAGACACAGATGTAAATCAATTCCAAATATAGATGAGTATTGTTTTAAAACATGATCAGCAAACTTGAGATCAGAATCACCTTCTAAATCCTGATTCTCCATTCGTACTGTCAAGAATGAATAACTTCCAAATGGATGACATGTCAAATAAAAAAAAAAATTCAATTGGACCAAAATGATAAATGGAGAGCACTTATATGACACTTCAACAACAACATATGGTGCCCAAAGAACTTTACAAAGCCTCATTTTAACTTATTTGAAAACTTAGCTTAAGGCTACTGGCTCGGTTTGGCTAACACTTCTATCTTCGGTTAAGTTTTGCTTTTTGGTTTAAAATGGCTTACTTCAACCAGGAACCTTCGCTGTACCGTGGTTAAAGATTGAAACTGGTTTATTTTGTGTATATCATGCCTTAAATCCATCCGTGCTGAGTGGGACCAGCTGCTAGCTAGCTGAGGAGCCGGCGCTAACTCTTTATGTTTGCTATGATGACGGAGTAAGAGGAAGGCAGCAAAATAACAACAGAGGCATTGATACATTACAGAGGTGAATTTTAGTTACTGTACTATACTGTTTAACATTTTAATTTAATGCTTATTTTTGTTGTGAAAGACCTTGTGATAGAAACTGATAAGCCTATTTTTAATTGGCCGTTAGAGTTCTAACTTTGCAATTCCAGTCACTACATTACAGCACTCCTGAAAACTAGTTGCAGAACTCCGAATACTGCAAAAATTCTGTCACTATCGGTTGCGTTGTTCAGTGTGTGGCAGGCCTGTGATGGAGGCAGCTGCCACTATTTAACTGGATGTTTGTCGTGCACATAATCAGCCTTTTCAGTGAATGACAAAGATTAGCTTTTCACACAGACTCAATTATCTTTTGGGTTTGTGTGCTGGCATTTATAAAGTTGCACAAAAAAAAAGTCAACTTAAACAGAAGTGGCTCTCACTTCCTTTCTTTTTTTTTGGGTGCCAGTTGGTACATGTTCACAATCAAACATAAACACATTCAGTTGTTTACATTGAACTAATTGATTGAATAATATCTGAGGAAGCATTTTATTTCTTCAGCATCAGAGCAAACATCAAGTTTCATCACAACAAAAGAGTCAAACTAATCGTTACAACTGTAACATTCTTTATAGTTTCATAAAGAACAAACTACCAATATGTCTGATTATCAGCAAAGAAAGTACTTCTTTTAAAAATGCTTTTTTAGAGATGGATTTTGTATAGTACTGTATATTGTTATAGGCCATAGTCAAACCAAAAGTATTGTATTTGAAATGAATCCTTAAATCAGAAATGCACATTATATGACTTTAGTACTTTAGTAGTAGGGCGAGGGGTTTATTAAATGGTGCCCTGTTTTTATAAATACATTAGACAGTAATGTTAGTTAACTCCGGAAAAAAAAACGATTAGAAAATAACAATTTAAGAGGTCATCGATAACACATGGAACAGGGACACTGTACAGAAATACCACTCCAATGACTTTAAAAGGCTTTATAATTAGTGAAGTTCAGTCATTTCAGTCAAGTTTGGGACCTTTGAGATTGCGTTATTATGAAGCGGGAGCCTCCACCTCAGTACTCTAAGGATAATTAAAATAGCTCAGCTATTTGTAGCTCACAAAAAAATAAATAAATAAATAAATTCATTTAGCCACCTCTCACGGTGGAAATAGAACCAGACAGACTTGCAGACTTATTAAAATTTCTATTAAGGACAATCAAAGACTAACATGTTGTTGTTTTCTACAATTGAAGCTTACTGTACTCCTTAAGAGGATGAATAAAGTGTCTATTTAATTATGTTAGTGGTCCAGTATTACTAAACACATCAGTGAAATTGCAAACAAATGTCTGTATACAAAAAATTAAGGAATTCTGCTTGACGGACACTATATAGTTAGAATGTCAATATGGGTCACCTAACCTTTCCTTATCTAGCACTGCTTAGTCAACTTGGATATTTTCAATCCATGCAATCAAAAAAATAAACAAATAAAAAAATCAATCAATCAACCAACTTAAAAACTTTTTGATTTTTGGAGCAATCTCCCAATTAAGACTTTTCTTACACAACAAATAAGCTCTTTACGTATTTTTTTTTAAAAACATTTATTCTACTCATCAGAGTAGAATGGGAAATTCAATGGATGCTGTCACTGTTATTGCTATGTGTTAGCCTAGCAACTGAAAGTTAGCGCGCCCCCAGACCCCAAACCCATAGAATACATTTGCACTCATACTGTATGTCTAATCATGGAATGGCCGCACAAATGGCTAACAATTAACAATATGCATGCATATATATCTATATATATATTCTTTATGCTCTGCAAAGAACAATGACTAATCCTGCCATACTAAGAAGTCCAGATAGAAGCTAAGCTATGGCTGTCTGTTTCTGCCCCTAGGTGGCACCAGTAAGCATCTTGAGTCGTTTCGTGTGTCATTAAGATATTTTTCCCTGAAGTATTATGTACTGCTATTTTCCTCTTTAAAAACAAATTACAAAATGTGTGTGTGTTTTTTTTTGGGGGGGGGGAGGCTGTAGCGGATTAATGGCCTTTCCATTCCTTTCAATGGGGAAAGGTGATTTGAGATACAAATGTTTTGAATTATGAACTTGGTGAGTGAATGTATTAAAGCCACATCTCAAGGTACCATTGTATTGAATTCAAATTTGCATAATAGAGTCTGCTTTTCTGTATTTTAGGGTGATGTTTTGGGGTTTTTTCTTTACGGTGAGCCAAAACTAGGTATACACTTTCAATGTTTTCATTGTACACCACATACTTTTTAAAGGCGTATTTTTACTAACTACATTAACAGCAAACACTAATGTATGCAGGTTTTGTTTATAATAATGTTCCCAGTGAATTTTACGACCCCAACAACCCTCAGCCTTTGGTTGTGTATCCACAGTCAAATGCTGCACACGCCCTACAAGTTTGACACGGGACAGGTCAACACAAGTCTACAAAAATGAATTCCATTGACTTGGCTTTAAGTGGTTGCCTGCTTTTTTTTGTTTTGTTTTTTTTTCCATACACCTTTGCCAGGAGTTGGCAACATGGTCGCTCACAGAAGGAAATGGTTAGAATCAATCTCGTTAGTTTACAACTAAGTTGTAACTCGTCAGGTCGCATTTGTTCTCGAATGGGACATTTTATGGACAATTGATCAAGTCGCAACAAATGAAGTGCCATGAGGAGTCCTGTAAATCGTTTTATTGACGCTGTTAAATGCCAGATCACATTGAAAAATATGCATTATGGTTTAATGTAAAGTGTAGTTGTTGTTTGAAGATTTTAATCAATAGCGAGGAGCAGATCTTTACAGTTGGTGATGATTACTGAAATGGCTTGTTAATGAAGTACCTGCTAATTATTTTAGGTAATTAGGTACTGTAATCGAGTTGCATCAGATAGTATACACAACCTATTAAAAGTAACATGTGAGTCTGCTTTATTTTATTAAGTTTTGTGAGTGGGCCCCCCACGGTGCATGAGTGCTTAGCACGTTCGTCTCCCAGTACTGAGGACTCGGTTCGAGTCCAGGCTCCGGCATTCCTGGGTGGAGTTTGCATGTTCTACCCGTGCCTGCGTGGGTCTTCTCCGGGTACTCCGGTCTCCTTCCACATTCCAAAGACATGCATGGCAGGTTAATTGGGCCCTCGAATTGTCCCTAGGTGTGCTTGTGTGTGTGTGTGGATGGTTGTTTGTCTCTATGTGCCCTGCGATTGGCTGGCAACCAGTTCAGGGTGAACCCCGCCTATTGCCCAGAGCCAGCTGAGATAGGCGCCAGCACCCCCCGCGACCCTTGTGAGGAATAAGCGGTCAAGAAAATGGATGGATGGATCGATGCTTTAATTTGTTGTTCAGAGAGAAGTCGTTCCTTTTTTTGCATCCGCTGTGGATGTCCGTTTTTCTTACCTCATTTACGCATTTCTACTCTCTCCCTCACATACACGTGACTTTTCATCCGCCGCTGTCACCTCTCCTCGTAAGACACACTCCATCTCTTGTCCAATAAGCTGCTCCCGAGGGGACTGGTGCACACCCATGTTGCCATGGAGACATGTTGCCTGGCCCCACCGGGTTCCAGCTTCCGGGTTGCGGCTCACGCTCGGGCTTCCCTGAAGCGTCGGGCTCATATAACGTGCTAACGCGCCGGCGTTTCAGCACCCGAGAGGAGAAGAAGAAAAAAATAAATAAATCAATGCGAGACAGCGCGAGTGCACTTGCACCACAATTGGTTCGTGTTAATTGTGGCAAAATGGGATTTTTTTTTTCTTTTTTTTTAAAGCTAATACGTTGATTAAGCATCAGCTAATGAGGAATGAGCAATGGTCACAGACTAGCTGACATACTGCACACCTCTCGTCGCCCATTGATTTGCTCTCGGCTCCTCTTATCTTTGAGAGCGTGTGCTGCAGCCCTCCCAGCTAATGATGGAAGCAGGCGAGATGGAGTGACATCAATGAGCACGCCTTTGTGAATCCAACATTTCCTTCATCATGGCGGGATTAAAAAAAAACAGACCAGAGAAGTGGGGGATTAGCTCAAAGACTCATATTGTCAGACTGGTTAGAAGAGGCGAAGAAAGCGAAGTAAAGGTCTGGATAAAGGTTGCTCTTGCATATGTGGCTTACTTTTCATGTGAATTTAGCACTGCAGCGTAAAGCTCAGATACTGCAGAGCTCAGTTGGGGATTAAAATTGTGAATTTGGCTTAGAGTAGTTTGTCTCTCATGTGTATGTGTGTTTATATCAGTGGTGTCCAAACTTTTTCGTTTGAGGGCCACATACAGAAAATCGGATGGATGCAAAGTCACACAATGTTATGAAGAGAAATTGTGGTTAGTCATAAAAAAAAAAAAAGTCTAATAATTTATTTGTGTTTTGGCATATCTATAAAAATGCTATAGTATAAAAAAATATTTGTAATAGCGGCTCCTATTTTTTTCAATTTCATTTTTTTTCTTCCATACGGAAATCTGTTTTTCTGACTAATTTTTTTGGGAGCTTTGTTTTTTTTTGAGTATTTTTTTCTGAATATTTTTTTTATGACAGTAAAACACAAAAAATTATTCAGAAAAACAAAACAAACAAAAAACAATACACAAAAAACAAGTCAGTAAAACAGGAGATTTTTTTTTCAAGTGAATGCAATAAGCTTCTGTACTATGATTATCTCTGAAGTTTTTTTTGTTTTTTTTTTGTTTGTTTTTTTTAATTGTTTCAAATGCCATTTTTTTAGTATAGGCTATGTTGCTGAAAAATGGATGGCGGGCTGCAAATTACAAAATCGGCATAATCGTAAACAAAAACAAAAGTTTATTAGTACTAACTTTGAGTTGTTTAAATTTAGCTATTTGTACCATTTTTTATTTTAAAATAAGTAATTTAATAAATCTTGTTTGGTCCAAAAGAAACTTCCATAATTACAGCATTTCAAAGAAATATATTGTCTTAATATTTTTTACATGTTCAGATTTTCTTGTTTTGTAACAAAAAAAAACAAATCATTGTACTAATCATGATTTCAATTATTACCAAATTAATCATGATTAATATTTTCTTCATAGTCGAGCAGCACTAATCTTTCCTCAATATTATTTAGTAAGTTTTCATAAATGTATATAGTAGGACCTCTATGGTCAAAAACTACCCTTACTGTATATTTGAAACCTTTTCCCATATAAAATAATTAAAATTAAATTAATTAGTTCCAGTTCAAATTGTATCATCATAGTGCATCCTAAGCATACCTGAATTATCAGTAAGACTTACCGTATGTATTATACATCTTCCTACAAGTAATCTTATTGATGCAAGCTTTTCCCATTAAAATTGTTGAAATATATTTTGTAGTGAGGCAACTTTCTGTTTAGTTCACGTCCTACCATGTAATTCAACTGTCAAATTGACTCGTCAGTAATGACCATAACAACCCATTTTCCTGCACAGATTATTTGAAGTGCAGCACTTCTGTTTTGTTTTGCTTAGTATGAAGCATTGTTGAATTATGCTGCGCTATAATCGATTAATCATCAAAGCTCTGTATTGTGATATTGTTCTTGACAGATAGTATCCTATTGTCACTTCACAATAAAAAGCAATCACTTCATTGCCACTGAACTGCCTTCACTTGTTTTATGATGATAAACAAATCAGTTGAGCGTTTTATCATATCTTCTGACACCCGAAGGAGAAAAGCAAAACATTTCCAACACAAAGCCATTTTCTGGTTTGGTCAAAAGGGCCACCACGCTGTGATCCAGCTGCCAATACAGGATTGTTGTCCTTGAGGGTCAAAGGTCACGGAGTTGATACATCCTGCCTTTGTTTCCAGAGGTCTTCCTGTGTCCACCGTTTCCTGCCTAGAAACACTGTCAAGGAAATGATGTTGGGGAGCAGGTGCTCAAGCTAGGGGGGCAGGTCACTTTTAATGATGATGTACGGTACTGCCTTAAGGGCATTAATATATATTACCCGCTCTCTTAATGTATCATGATGAGCTTTTAGTCATCAGTAAATCAGAGCTGCAGAAATGTAATATACACTCCACTCAACTTTATTTATAAATTGCATTGCTGTATGTGAAGCCAAAAGAGTTATTCTATAATAAAGTAAATGCTCCCTATAGACAAAGATTGAAGTTTTTTCTGTACTCACCACAATACAGTTCATCCAACTTTCCTCCCTCCCCCCTTTTCCCACCAAACAGATAGCAGATGGCTCCATCTCTAAACAGAAACACAGCACACTGCAGATCTGCCACATAGCAGGTAGCTTAATCAACAACTTGAAATGTTTGCACAAATTCAGTGAGTCCGCCTTTGAATAGGCTGATCTGCTTCAAATATTAATTCATGAATTAGCAAGTTCGATTGATTTGTATATCCCCAGAGAAGCTCTAGGTACATTTTAATAGGGTTATCTCCATCTATATTGAATGAATGTATACGCAGCCTTACTGTGTTATTTAACCAAACATAAATAAACGATGGCTAACAGTCTCCATCCCTCTTCAGTGGGGGCAGAATTAAAAGTGCACAATTTTGGTATCATCTTCCCTTTAACTGCTGACATTCGCTCTCGTCATGATCATAAACCGCACTTTAGGGACAACCAGCGAGCTTCCGTCACTTTGTAGAAACCGCAAGCAATGAAGCCCTCGAAGATCTGGGAATGATTCTCCACGGTGGCTCAGGATTTCGAACGCATCTTTCGTCTGGGTGACCTATTTTCCCAACCTTGTGTTGAATGTAGAGCTGGTAGTTCAGAGTTCCTTTTTTGTTGTTGTGGCCCGTTTTCTGATATCTTCCCCTTCACTCACCCACACAACTGTCACATTTTCCCTTTCGTTTCGCCTGCTGCGATTTGCTTTTTTAGGGAAATCAAACACAAAGGGGGAAAGGAGCACTTGTGGGAATTGGAGAAATTCCTGGGAAGCTGTGAAGTTGCATCCCTCATGCAGGCGTCGCAAACGCTTTGAAAGCTGTGAAGGGGAAGGGAGGCCCCCCTGCATTAAAGGGTGGGCTGGGACGGTGGTTAACCGCAGGGTTGAAGCCGGTTGCGCCGGGCTGAACATCACAGGGAGAGAGGGGACCGCTCCTCTGCACCAACATCACTGCTGCACCTCAAATGACAAGCTTCCTCCTAGCTTGCGTTTATCCACAAGGAGGGCTTGGCTGACCAAAATGACACCCTCAGCAGCGTGGAAATGTCGCCTATGTCACTTTCTGCCAGTCAGCAACTCGTCTTGTTGGCTGAAGTAAAAGTAGGGTGCAAATATCTTAAACCAGTCGCGGATGACTTCTTTTAGGAATGCTATTTAGTGTCCTTAAAGTGTGGACTCATGGGCTAAAATTCACAACAGCAAGAGTTATTGAGATGCGAAAAAATGCGATACAGAGGGACTAGGTTAAAAATGTTTTTGTTTGTTTGACCGCTCTCACACACTTGTTCAACCAAATATGCTTTCTAAAATCCTTTGAAAGTCTGCTAGCTTAATGCTAACATTATGTTAGCAACATGTTACTGTGAGGACAAATTCCTTGTGTGTTTTCATAGCTTAATGCTAACATTAGGTTAGCAACATGTTACCGTGAGGACAAATTCCTTGTGTTTACATAGCTTAATGCTAACATTAGGTTAGCAACATATTACTGTCAGGACAAATTCCTTGTGTGTTTACATAGCTTAATGCTAACATTATGTTTGTATGTGTATTAATAAATAACATTTTCAATATGATTTCCAATGCTAATTATGCAAAGATTTATGCTTTTTAATAGAGACCTCAGTATGTGTCCATAAATAATTGTTCGACAAATTCTGCCTAGCAACAAGTAAAGAGTGACTTCCGGTGAATAAGGTATGCAAAGAGCAGTCTGTGTGATTTTAATACTTTTGGGATTTTTTTTTGTAGCATATCTGCCTTCAGTAGCCTAATCCATGTAATTTACTAACTTTTTTTTTAATTTTTTTTTTTACCTTATCATCTCTGACATGCATAGTAGTACATCGCAGCAAATGTTAAAATGTGTGTCCCAATGAGATTTTCTTTTCTTATGAAGCATTAGGACATTTTGACAGAAAATGCAGACCATATCTTTCATCCTCCATTCTGGTTGTAGGAAAGCCCTGAGCATGTACAAGCATAGACGTGGAGCAAAATCTCTTGAGTCTCATTTGGTTCTGCAATGCGGGCAAACGTGATTTTATGTGATAGTAAAATGTTGCCATCTCATAAAGGTTATCCCTTAGTAATGATAATGAAGGTTTTGGGACCGCAGTTGTTTTTCATCTCGCTTCGAGGCAGTGCTTTTGTTGTGCAATATGGACATTTCTGTCTTTCTGGGATGGGATCAGTGATTGTGGATGCTGACAGCCCAACAAAGAGGGATCAGGTTTCTCTGGTGGGTTCCCACTGACATAAGGAGCTGCAGTCTGCTTGGCAGCATCAGGTTCCTCTTGAGGAGAAATTTTACTCCACCAGTAGTGCAGCACATAAGCGTCTCATTACATCCCCTTTCACACATGTTAGATGAGTAGACTTTCTTTTATTGCAATTATGCATGGAGAGATATTTTATAACCGGTATTACTGCTTAAAATTAGATGTTGTCAGTGGCGTATTTTGTCCATTTTTGGGAGTTCAATTTGAAAGTTTTTCTTTAATTTTAAATATATAAAGAATAGGAAAATTTGTTTAAAAAATAAATTTGAACATAATTTGCAGGGGGCTTTTCTAAAATGTCACAATTTCTTTATAATTTTTTATTAAAAAAAAAAAAAAGTGTATGGTGTTCCGAGTGTCAGCATCTTTTATAAAGTAAAGTGGAAATTTAAATAAATACATAAATTAAAAGTTACCTGTATCTCACTGAGCGACAAATGCATGTGAATGTAGATAATTTGAGGTTTTCATCAGTTCATAAGATGTTTCAAACATCTTCCCTAAAATCCAGTCTCCTTACGAAAGCCATTTTCCTTTGGGTCCTACAGTGGAGGTCACCAAGAAATTCTTTACATTAGTGTCATTGAATAACTTCCTCAAACTGGCTGATGAGCGTGACGTGGACTTCCAAAGAATTAAGATGTAATTAAGTACCTGAAAATTAGTGACAATATGCAAGATAACTTATATTTTTGTTTTTCTTGGACAGAAATCCGTAACCAGTTGGTGGAGCAATTCAAATGCTTGGAGCAACAGTCGGAATCACGCATCCAGTTGCTGCAGGACCTGCAGGAGTTTTTCCGTCGCAAGGCGGAAATCGAACTGGAATATTCCCGCAGTTTAGACAAACTCTCCGAGAGGTTTTCCTCCAAAATCCGCAGCTCCCGGGAACACCAGCAATTCAAGTAAGTCCGCCGTGGTTTTTCATCTCTGTCCTTGGTTGTCCCTGTCCTCCTCTGAACCGGCTCTACCTCGTTTGATTACAGTGCAGAAAACAAAATATGAAATCACATTTATGTGGTGTAGTGGAATATCTATTATAATAACTACCATCTTTAAAAGGTCAGCTCGCTGGGGCGTAGCAAGCTGGACACGGCTCATTAAAGAAGCTACGGGTGGACAACACAAGCTTGCTGGACTACCGTGCTTTCAGTTCAGCACTTGACATTACGCTGAAAAGCTTCTCACTCCATGTTGTTACCAAATCACATTTTCCACCTAAATATGTAACAGATGCTCCACATTAGAAGTTGTGAATCGCTTTTCCTAAGTACTAAAGAGGGTCCCAATCAAATCACCGTGTCATTTATACAAGATAACAGCTTGCTTCCTGTCATATGCCTTAATTATGTCAAATTCTGAGAAACTAGCATTCACACTACTGTTGTTGGGCACTGAGGATAATTGTATTGTAGTCGTTGATCTGAATCTGACAACCACAATAATCTACATTTGCAATCAAAACTGATGTATTGCCTTCAATATGGCTGAATGTTTAGACAGATACAATTGTGTATGAGCAAATCACTTATGTTGGAACACAAACCAATCATTCTATTCCTGAAATGACATTATTCATATATGAATGAAAAAGTAGTTACCAGAATTTTTATGTATGTATTTATTTATTTATTTATTTATTCAATTATTTATTTTTACCTTTGTTGCATTGAGAGCTGGAAGTGAAGTGACCTGATTTCATCAGGAAGTGACCTGGAATTGACGTAAAATCAACAAGAAGTGACCTGATTTCAACAGGAAGTGACCTGAAAGGGGCCTAAAGTCAACAGGAAGTGACCCGGAAGTGGCTTAAAATCAACAGGAAGTAACCCGATTTCGACAGGAAGTGACTTGATTTCAACTGGACGTGACCCAGAATTGACCTAAATCAACAGGAAGTGACCTAAATTAATAGGAAGTGACATATAAGTGGCCTAAAATCAACAGGAAGTGACCCGATTGCAACAGGAAGTGACCCAGAAGTGACCTTATATCATAGGAAGTGACCCAATTTCAACAGGAAGTGACCAGATTTCAACAGAGTGACCCTTACTCCATTGCTCACTCGATTCCTCATCTTTACTCCATTGTTTATTAAATTCGTCACTCCTTACACCAGTGCTACTCGATTCTACGCTCATTACTTAATTGCTTACTTAATTCTTCTGACTTTACTCCATTGTTTACTCGATTACTTGCTCCTTCCACCATTGCTTACTTGATTTCTTCCTTGTTTTCTTGTTTCTTTGTTTCTTGATCATTTATTTTTATTTTTGTGCTATTTTTCTTCCTTCAACTGTTTCTAGATTTCTGTATGAATTCAAACCATTCCAAATTTAGCATGTTCAGTTCATTCCAAGTCATTGTATAGCATTCCAAGTCATTCAATATCATTCAACATCATTCAATATTATTCCTAATCATTACACAGGTTTTCATTCAGCCTTCGCTTGCAATTTCTCCAGAAATTGCATTTTCTAGTTATTGTAAGTGTTTTGTGCTCTAGTGTCATTAGTTAGATGTAATGAAATGTGCATTTTCCCTCACTGGCAAATCACAACACTATACCTTCAATCAGATTGCTGTGATGCAATACCTTATCAGGGGCCTATTTGTGTGGTGTCAGGGGATTGTTATGACATGATATGCTAGCCTATGTGATTTATTAACCACTAATGTAGTCCTCATTCCATTTATTTTATTGCAACAGGATCCCTCCACATGCACGTTGCATAGTATTGCAGATTCTAGGTTGAAAAATAATTGAATGTAATGCATTGAACAACATTGTCTCTGCAAAGGGATCTTATGAAAAAGAAAGTTTCTCGTAGGCGTGATCGTCTTAAAAATCCATATGAAAGTCTTCTCTCAGGGAGCCCTAGCAACACATTGACACACGACTCACGCAGGGCATGAAATTAAGCTCTGCCGCTCCCAGAATCAAGCACCTCGGGGCACGTCGGCGTGCTTCTCTCTGAAATCTGGAGCAGCAACCCAGCTGAGATCTGGCAGCAGATCTCAACCCGAACCGGCGCCAACCTGTCATTTCACTCCAGTAGTGGTAGAAAATATGGCAACACCGCACCCTGAATGTTGTCATATTGACGGGTTTCAAGTGTGACCACCTCCATCAATGTCAGGGTGATGTTTCCTGAGAAAGTAATTCTTTTTGGTCCGTGTTCCATCTGTCAGCTCTTTGTGTAATAAGACTGCTGTGTGACAAAGAAAATAATAAATATTCCTCTGTGGAACCACACTAATGAGTCCACATGAACTCTCAAAGTACTCTTCATCACTCTCTGATAGGTATTGATAACTTGGAGCAGCAAACTAACAGAAATATTAAAATGTGTGCATTTTTTCCCCCCTTTGCGGAGCATTTTTGCGAATCAGTGACTTCATTTGACGCACACAGTAACAGAAGATAATTCATTTCTGGTTCCGGTTCAGTTTAGAGATTATGATTTTTACTCCAGTCCATACAATTTTCCTGCAATTTTGCTGTTCAAAGTTGGATATGCTCCAATTTTACATGTTTCCAGTCAGACATTGGTGAAAAGTGTAATCACCCAAGCACTGAATAGCAGTGTTAAACATGCTAGCCATGTCAACGTTAGCCTTGCTTAGCATTTAGCATAGCTTCACTGTCTTTTCTCGTCATCCTTTCGTTAGTATGACACTTGTCAGAAATATAGCTTATTCTCCATCATACAGGTCGTGTTTATTGACTTAGGAGCGACTCCACAATGTGTTTAGACGGACTATTAGCCAGCTGAAGCTGTTGCTGGCACACTGCTTCTGCGTTAAGTAGCACAAAGCTTCACTTGACCTTCGATGTAGGTGACGAGAACCCAGCGAAGCTTTTTAGAGGCGTGTTGGTGGTTCTTCTTCTTCGATTTTCTGTTGACTGTTGTCACAGCATATGATTCTGAGTTTTGCTATTCAATTATGGTAAAATGTACCACATAATGCTAATTTTGACCTACAAACTGCGATGCGAAACTGCTCATTTCAACCCTTTGATGGTTATAGAAGTACAAAAAGATCCATTTTATATGGGCTGGCATTAAATTAGTTACGGGAGGACTGCTGACTCCTAAAATAAAGTGTAAAAGTAGCAATATTCCCATAAAATGCAATCATGTTGACAAAATAACAAATTGTTATGGGTTTGGTTCTATGAAAAATACACACTGATTGATTTGAATAGCAATTGTAACTTTTTTGTGCTTATTGCTCACATATTGATGCAATGATTCAAGAAACTGCATCTATTTACTCCTCTTGGTTTCCATTCATCTCTGGTGACCAAAACAGCATTTTGAACATGCTTCAAAAGATAAATGTGTCAAAAACAATACTATCTTTTCGATATGTGTGCTTTCAAACTGTGGATGACTAACCTGCTTTAAAGGACAAAAGGAATATTGTTTGATTCCTCTTGAATATGATAATTTGGCATTCTTGGCACTCCTTATTTGTGAAGTTGGCGTAGATTTCATGCGTGCGTGCATTAGGACAAGGATTTGACTGGATAATTGAATCCAGCTGTTGCAGCAGGTTTCACTCTGGCATCTTAAGACTTTCCTCTCGGTTGACACAACTCTGCTGGTGCAACCTGACTGGCTTAACCTTTATGCTGTGCAATGTGATCTTAGCCACAGAACATGACATAGGAAGAAAGAAATCAATCAACAGAAACATGCTCATATGAGATTGTATTCTGACAGTCCGTACCTCGGTTTTTGTGCCACAGTTTCGTCCATGTTTTGTGCATAAAGAGAATAACTTTCCTTAAAACATATATATGTATTTTGCTTTGGGGAAAAGCTTTTTCAAATAGTAAATTGCTTCTTATTCCATGACAAATTGTGTAAATATCAATCCTGTAGTATAAAATATGTATGAATGTTAACATAGAAAAATGGAAACAAAAATAGTACTTGTGTGTGTAACAGTTAAATGTGGGTCGATTGGTCATGTATAGACCCCACTCTGTAGACGTGACTAATCAACACACACTTAATCCAGCTGTTACATTTGAACAGGTTGGAAATGTGGTTTGAGCTCTTGTGTTTATATTAAGTAGCACGGTTGGTGTGTTCAAAAGCATTCTCAATAGACAATATTGGGTGAAGAAATTTGCCATTAATGACGAGACAAGAAACAACGAGAGTTGCACAGAGGAACAGAGGTAATAATCCGACAAACGAATTGATCTGATTGGCTGTGGCTAGATATGTGGGTAACAGGACGGGCATGGTATTATCTGATTGGCTGTTGACCAGATAAAGAGATTAAAGATTCCTGACATCATATAGCTTCTGACATCAAATAGCTTAAGACCAGTTGAAACTAGATGCTGGTTACATCAGTTCAAAACAGACACATGACCCAAACATAACCCTTGCATGACAGTAAACATAACCCTTGCATGACCCTAGTCATGACGTTTCTTTTAAATGATCTGTCATTGTTTTTTTGGCGGGGAAATGATGTGTATCAAAAGTATTTGTGGTATCTGTACTGTGGTACCAGTGACTACTCGAATTGAGTACTTGAAGTACTTACAGGTATTGGTATCTGTTCTATGTAATCCCAAAATATCATTATCAACATTATAATAACTATAAATTGCAATTCAGACCAAAATTGCATGTGAATGCTGTCGCTAAAATGAAAAAGTATTTTACTGCGGAGCACTTCGTGGCCATTCCAGATAGTGATTGTGAGCCATCTGATTAAATGCTAAGCAATTGCTTTGAACTTCCAAGGATGCCATGAGCTGATCATTGCCACATTTGTGGCCTCTTTGTCCATTATCATGCCTTTCATCTATTGCAATATAACTGAGATTTGAGTCATCCTCACAAGTCCATCAAAGAAATGTGATACTATTAAATGTTTTATTAAGCAGAAGAAAATTAGATGTTTTTGTTGGATTTCCTCATGTGTGCTGGCCCCGTGACACACACGTACGCTTTCAGCACATTTCAAGCCATTGTACTGTCACCACAGTTGCCGCTAATAGGTATTAAATTGTGGAATAATTAAGACTGAGCACAGAAAGCTACCAAAAAAAGACAATAATTTGGTGTGAGCACCAAGCAGGAGGGCAACGACAAATCCGCTTAATAAGATGTGACACGCCCTTTATGTGTCTTTCCTCTCATTTTAGCGTAATTAGGTTGATGGTGAACCACCTAAACACCAAATGGGCCTGCGGAAGAAAACCAAACGGAATGCTAACTAGATCACTTTGTTGCTCTAATATCTTGAATATTAATTTTGGTTCTGGCTTTGCTGTCATATTTTGTGGGTTTAATCAAGTCACTGTATGGACAAAAGTATTTGGATACCTGGCCACTCTCGTGGGAAGACTTTATTGCACATTGCTGAGTGTTTCTGTGGAAATTGATGTAGTTTTAGTTCATCCTAAAGGTCTTTCATGGGGTCATCACTGCACTGTTATTACTTTAGGACGCAAAAATTAGTCTACTTTAGACATTAGTTGAATCAGAGGTGGCACTCTACTCTCCTGTTGGCAGAATCTTCCCAGTGCAGAATGCCAATGTGATTTACAGCTACTGCAGCCAAAGCACATTGACCCAACAAGAACTATTGTGCTCCTCTAGTAAATCTCATTTTGAAGGGTGGGAAAAAGCACATCTGAAGGCTTTCGCTAGACCTTGGTTTGACTTTAACTATGATGACCTTTCTTGACTTGATGATAAACTGTAATCACTGTTGAGTGTCATAAGAGTAGATTTAGATGGAGGGTCATCTATTTGGAAGAGATAAGGCAGAATTATTTTTTCAGTCTTTACAATCGAGTGTTTCCTGGTTGTTTTCCAAACCGATATCTCTATGAAAAATGTACCAATGGATATGAATTCATCTTAAAATTTGTTTAATTGTGCAAATGTCTCATTAAATTGCAAATTACTTGTGTTGCAGCTTGTGTCCCAATTATGTTAGCCTTTCCAAAGCGATGATGCAAAATATTAAGAGCCAATATTTGGTCAGATAAAACTATAAAAATAAAAAGAATACAATAATAATAAAATAATTAAAAATATGTTGAAGTGGAATAAATAAATAAATACAGGAAATAAATTTAATGATGATACATTTAAAAAACATCTCACGTAGAATTGTTCTTACTTGCTGGCTAATGAAAGTGACTCCAATCATTCCCTTCAAAATCAGCTCAGTAGAGACGCACAAAGTCTGTTTATAAGACGCTGCAAGCAAACCGTCAATGGGTGGATGATTTGCACTATTGCACCCTGTTGTCATATTTAAAATGAAACACGATGACATCTATGACACACATCCGCAGAGCTCAGAATCTTTCTGCAGCACCACAATCAAATCTACTACATGTGCCACAAGTTAGACCTGCTCAGATCTGGTCTAAGGTATAGTCTGCTTTCAGTCACCAAAGTGAGTTGTGGCCATTAGAAGCACCGCCCACTATGGAAATTTGGTAAGATGTTTGGACCGTAGAATTATTTTGTCAGTAAGTGACCTTTTACAAATGAAGGGGAAAAAAAATCATATCTTTTTTCAGCTGATATGATCATACATAATGGCTGTTGCTATGGCAACCAGCCACCACCTATGTCTTTAGCACCACTTATGAACCTATGACTACTTTGTGACGTTCTGATTGTCAGATGTTAAACTAATCATGTATACCTGGTTTACAGGCAGCCGTCAATAGGCCGCCCTTATCCCAATGCAAAGTGCAGCTGGTGGAAGTCAGTGAGTGTCATGCATCAATAGATTAGCTGCTTCACAGTATGTATCTTTTGCAGTTCTATGCCAAAGCTACGACCCCTGCCTGCATGCAGCTGCACATTAGCAAACATTGGCAGTCTTCCTCCACAAGCAAAACTGCTGCGTGATGTGCAAACCGGTAAAAGGAAAATGAATGTGCAGCATGTACCATTTTTGTCTTTTGAAACAGTTTGGCTCTTGTTATCCGGGCTGTTTGGTCGATAAGCAGCAGGCAGACACAGTGTGTCGAGGATTAAGAGAATTCAGCAAACGGTCTTTGGTTTGATAGATACACATTTCCTTCTGGGAATCCTGGCTGGGACACATCAGAGGATCTGGGTGATTAAGATGACGGCATTCAAGCATGTTGTACCCCGATATGCACATTATGGAGGCATCTTGCAGTGGGTTTATCGTTGAATCAAATTTCTCTCCGACTGTACAGCACAAATTGGAAGAAGAGTTGTAAAAAGTCTTTGATGTTTGATTGACCTCAAAAACATAAAAAAAAAAAAAAAAAAACTATCAAGAGGTTGAAATATTTCCAGAGATGTGGGTCATGCACAAGCCTAATTAGCGGCCTCCTCCTACTGTGAAATGAGGGCAGTGGCACAGGAAAATGACTTGTGTATCTTGTGTAACATTGCCTGGTATTAATTTTAATAAAATGTGTCTTACTGTGCTTGGAGGTGCCAGTGGTGTACACGTGCACTGCTTCGCGAGTGTGTGTGTAGGGAAGATAAACAAGAACCAGGAGGCAGGCTGTGCTTTGGGACGTGATCAGGATAATCCAACCACTTTTAAGGATTAGCCAAATTTGGAGGTGCTTGGTCCCCAAATCACACAGAAGACCTGCCTGCAATCCGTTTAGGCAGTTTGATAGCTCAAGTGGGATCACTACAAAGGGACAGATGATGAGGATGTAGAAATAGGCCGTCCCAGAAGAGGGAATCAGAAAAATTGGTCTGGTTTGGATTCGCTATTGCTAGTAAAGCCGTAATTAGTAATGTGACCATTTCTTATAATGGATTTTAGATGAATGTCTTTTCTAATGTATTGTATATTTACTTAGCCACAGTATTTTAACCTCTCAAAAGAAATTCCAAAGCTACTTTTACTTCTTAATTGGCCAAAACATCATCCTCAAGGTGGCGCTCTTCAGGTGAATAAATTGTAGAAGAAGAAACGCAAATGGAGTACAAAAGTGCTCAAGGAAGCCATTGAACTGTCTCACAAGTATTTTTGTTATAACTGGAAAAAATGTTTTTGTTTTTCATTGAAAACATGTATTAAATGTGGTTTGTGCTCATTTGTATGTATGTTAGTTGGTATGAGTTGGGCACTTCCTGGTTCACAGAGCACGCTGTAGTCTAATGCTGCATTTGTGGAATGTGGGAAGTTAGATATATCCCACTTGGATTCTCCTAGTTCTGATGTCAAACCGTTCGGGGCAAATGTAAACAACAAAGATGGCTAATTCAGAATTTCAGATTAATTGATTGTTCTGGGTAAGACAATTCACATTGTGTTACGTGAACTTATATCAAATAACTAAATTAAAGGAAGAAATAATACATAAATATGTGTTTAAAATCTCCATGGGGCTTGCCATTGTCGAGTGACGTCAGATTGAAGCCGGCCATTGAAGTCGCCCCCCCAAGTGGTACAGGAAATGGATGGATGCTTTTATCCCAGAACCTCACTAACATCTATTGGATTCTTTATTATATGTGCCATCGTGCAGTTTTGTGGAGCTTGGTTGTGTAGTTTTTGCATAATCCTACTACCTAACAAGATAGCTGGCTAATTAACTGCAATGAAAACAATAACCTCCGGCGGCTCTCGCATGACACTCATGTTAATGTGGGCTTAAATATTTTTGCTGATATTGTAGTGTGAGTTACTCTATGATTCCCAGCACTTGTAGCTGGATATCAGCCTCATAAAACGTGATTAGCATTAGCGTCATCTCCGGAGGGTCTCCTTTGATGTTGCTGAGACTGCGTAGTGTGAAGTAACCCATCACCACTAAAACAATGCAATCTGGTCCTGCTTTACCCTCAGTTTTTCTCTTTTTCCTCCTTGTCTGGTCCTCAGGGTTGCTTGATTGATGAATACGCAGATAGAATCAAGACAAGGGAAATGGGTTTGGAAGCATATCATATGTGTGTATGTAGTTGTCTATGCAATGCTCTTTGGATTTGAAAGCACCCTTACCGCACTTAAAGTCGTTATGCGGCAAAGAAAGCCCTCGTATCATTATACATTTAACCAGTTGATCTCTACCAAGAGTGTAATGTAGAGTGTATAAAATGTAGGATGATTTGGATGGTGTGAATGAGGAAATGAGGCAGGGATGGGATGAATGAAAGTACTAAAAAAAACAAAGAAGTTAGTTTTTATTCTACTGAAGCTTTAATACTATAGTTTTGTTTTGTTGACTTGAACGTTTGTGTTCTTTTAAATATATCCCTTATATGTTCTTAGGTCTTAACATTTTAACCTTGTAGTAATGCTTAAACTGGCTTGATGAATGAATATGACCTAAATATTTAAAACATTTAAGAAGAGAAAAAAAAATCCTCAAGGTTTGTGTACTTGTTTTCTAGGAAAGACCAGCACCTGCTGTCCTCTGTGAACTGCTGGTACCTGGTGCTGAACCAGACCAGGCGCGAGAGTCGCGACCACGCCACCCTCAATGACATCTACACCAACAACGTCATCCTGCGCTTGGCCCAGATCAGCGAAGATGTCATCCGTCTCTTCAAGAAGGTGAGTGGATGCTTAATTCGTTTGCATTTTTTGCGTTTTTTTTTTTTTACAAGTAAATACATTTTACATCAGTAAATTAATAAGTAGGATAATAAGGTCACTTCCTGTTGATTTTAGGTCACATCCTGTTGATTTTAAGTCACTTCCTGCCAAAACAGGTCACTTCCTGTTGATTTTAGGTCACTTCCTGTTGAAATCCGGTCACTTCCTGTTGAAATTGGGTCACTTCCTCTTAAAATCATATTAAAGGGATATTTAGGTCATTTAGATACTCTCACAAGTAAGAAAATAATATTTTCTCTCAATTAATACCTTTTAAATATACATTTTCCCACTTGCTGTCGACTGGAGATGACATCATGCAACACGTGTGCTCAGGAAACAGGTAACAACCAATCATGGCTCCGTTTACTAATGTCACATGACCAAACCCAAAAAACAGGTGAGCCGCGATTGGTCGTTATCTGTTTCTTGAACATCTGTGACGTCATGCCATATTTAAAAGGATAGTATTTGACTCATTGGCCCATTTTCGGCAGTAAAAAGTTAATATTGTCCAAAATGAACTTCATTATTTTTCATGTACATTGAATACCTTTAAAAACTTTTTACACTTGCTGTCAATTGACGATGACATCACCTGTTGAGGACGTTTGGTTGATAACGACCAATCAGGGCTCACCTCTTTTCTGGATTTGGTCAGCAAACTGAGCCATGATTGGTCATTACCTACTTCCTCAGCACAGGTGATGTCATCTTCATTCGACAGCAAGTGGAAAAATGTGCTTTTAAAAGTATTTGTACATGAAAAAATGATGAAGTTATCAAATTAAGTCTGAACAAAATATTAACTTTTTACTGGTGAAAATGGCTAAATGAATCATGTATTTCCTTTTGAACATTCAAAATGGTCTTGTGACAATAAAGACTGTTAAGACTCTTTAGAGAACCATTAAGACTGTTTAGAGAATGTTTAGGAAACACTGCAAGCTTGAATGAACCCTGATGTGACTAAATGTTTGATTTTGAAATACTGGATGTGGTTGTTTAGTATAATTGCTCTGTACCACTTTACATTGTATTGTATATTATTGGATCTCATTATATTGTGCTTGTGTGTCTTGTGTTATGAGCTCTGGTTGGAGTTTTGAGGGGGACTGTAGAAGTAGCAACACGCTGAAAAGTGTGGGCCAGACACCCCCGGACAAATATTTTGTCGCCTCCCAATGAGTGTTAGCATTTAGTCAGCACATAGCTAAGATGATTGAGGTCTTATCCAAACATCAGAACCCTGCTCTCACCTTGCACGTCTTCCTGAAGGTGTTTGTGTCTATGCCAACACTCAAAATTGGAAACCCTTCATTTGAAAAAACAACACCGCTTCATAAAACAAGTCAGCGGAGAGTCATTCCTCGGTTTCCCCCTTTGGCATGGGTGGGACGTGTCTATAACCTGGCCAGTCTCCACAATGCTTCAACTGAAACCAGCTACCCCAGAGAATGGGAGTGCTCTTTTTCGTCTGACCTTTATTGTCAAATACAATCCAAGCAGCTGGCAGCAACGGTTAAAGTCTTGAAAGATATTGGGAAAAAGGGCTTTAGCTAAATATTTTGATGGCTACGTATTCTAGTGGGACCGCCTCTCAATACACTCGGCAGTGTTAGTGAGGTGATAGCTATGAAGTGATGCGCTGTGCTATCCAAAGAAACACCCTTTTACTCATGGTAAATGACTTATTTATAGACATTAATCCCCAAAATGTTTATAATACATGATATTAGTGTTGTGTGATGTTACAATATATACCGTAGTAGTATATAGAAACTTCTGCGGCATGATAAAAACATCTATCGGTTATATTGCTAATTTGATATGTGAGATATTGGGTTAGCTCTGTCGCTACACTAATATAGCCCAGCAAGTCATCTCACTCTCTGTACATGACTACATTTACATTTAAATTCGAAAAGTGGTTCACTTGTCGTTAAATAAACGTAGTCTGTGTAGTGGGCATATGGTCAGACAGAGTATGACTTTTGTGTGACAAGAGTAACTTTACACGCGCTATACGTCAGATGCTATGCTAACATTATAAGAAAAATGAAGTTTAATATAACCCCAGCAAAGCTACGGCTTTGAGATCACAAATATTCACTTATGGCACTACTATAGGAGCACAGATGTAGTATGACTGGAATCTTCGGATGTAAAAAAATATATATATATAATACAATATAAGTTACTGTACTCTACTAAGAAAATGCATATGACCTCATCGGGTGATGTCACGTTTTAACCAAGAAAGACACTTTTACAGTATTAACAATACTTTTTCGATTTGGATATTTTTTATATATTCCATCCTTCCATCCATTTTCTTGACCGCTTATTCCTCACAAGGGTCACGGGGGGTGCTGGCGCCTATCTCAGCTGGCTCTGGGCAGTAGGCGGGGGACACCCTGGACTGGTTGCCAGCCAATCGCAGGGCACACAGAGACGAACAACCATCCACACTCACACGCACACCTAGGGACAATTTGGAGCGCCCAATTAACCTGCCATGCATGTCTTTGGAATGTGGGAGGAGACCGGAGTACCCGGAGAAGACCCACGCGGGCACGGGGAGAACATGCAAACTCATTTTTTATATATTTAGGTTTATAATTTTTAGAGGAATAATAACCAATACATACATAAAATAAAGTAAAATAATTTTCATACTTGTTGAAATTCTGCAGAAATCTGAGCTTAGGTGAACTTGCGAATAACAAATTGCCAGTAAGTGTATCAATTTTCCTGTTGTCGTGTTCAGCTTTACAGACGCCATCACTGTCATTTGTTTCTAAATGGGAAAAATGGCAACTATTTGAGGTGTGCTGTTTACTCTTCTTCATTTGATAAGAATGATGTGGATGCACTTCTGTCGCGTTATAAATAAGGTGGATCGCTCCAAAATGATTCCAGTTCTTACACTGTGTTGCATCACATTCGTTCACTGCCTGCTTGAACCCTCGCTGCCCCCCTGAGCCGCTGCAGTCTGCAGTACATGCTGCAGTCTGTCTCACTTGGGCCACTGATGCGCACTGATGCCATTCACCAGCTGCCCGAACCCTTGTGGGAGTTGAAGCATTTATCGCATATAGTTTGACGCTTGTTTGAATGGGACCGAATGCAAAAACAAACAAATCCAATGTCGCCCCGACCCTATCTTCAGATGATGTTAAGTATATTCAACAGTTTGTCACCTTTTAAACATCTTGTTTTCTTGCACTGTTGTCTTTCAGAGCAAGGACATCGGCATCCAAATGCATGAGGAGCTGGTGAAAGTGACCAATGAACTCTACACTGTAAGAACAACATTGATCTTTCGTGTGCCTTTCAATAGCTATTTTGTTGTTAATTTGGACCTACACATAAATGCGAGTGCCTTTAAACTCTATATCCGAGACTTTATTCATTTTTTTTTTTAAGTTAAAATGTCCTGTGCTGTTTACTAATTGAAGTTTTGAAGATGACAATGGGATAAACGATGAAGTGGTGCAGTATTTTCTTGCCTCAAAAGTGCTGCTTTGTCTGTCTGGATTAATACACCAAGGTGTCATTTTTTCATATAGCACATCATTTTGTTTTTATCTGCAAAATGCAGCTGCATTTGGGAGCTTGTGGTGGGGAAAAATGGATTACCCAAAGTGCATTTTTTTTTTTTTCCTTGACAATGCATTTTTATTTTAGTCCTCCCAGCTGCTTTGTTGTCTCACATGCTGCATCTTCTTTACTTAACAGTGTCATAAAAAAAATCCATTTCTGTGTGCTGGTATTTTCTTTATGTGCCTTTTGTGCATGCCACCTTGTGTTTTTTTTTGATTGTTCTGGTTTTGATCTATCACAAATAAGGTGTAGGCAAACACCTTTTTTTTTTTTTTTTTTAATTCAACCATCAGCCCAGTGCTAGCTTTTTTAATAATCTTATTTAATAACTGATCTAAGTGTAAATCAAATGTTTACTTACCACGGTGGCATAAAAAACAAAAGACTTGCAGCAATTATCGTCGTCACTCTGGTGCCAAAGAAAAAGCAAAACACGCTCAGAATTTAGCTGGCTTAACTGCTGTCTTTTGTGACCTCATTCATGATGGTAGTCAGAAGTCTGGAGACGTAATTGACCTCAAGAGCATGCAACTTCTGTGCTTCCGCTGTATTTATCCGGAAAGCATTTTTAAAGGAGTTGAGCTCATTTTTCCCTGACTGCAATCTTGTTAGTGTTTTGTTTTTTTCTTCATAAATAGCCAAATCAATATTGTAGTCACTTGGTAACACATGGTGATTTCTCTTCTAACGGTTTTCATTGACAGCCAAGAAAAGTGTGAAATCCCCGGCTCCTGAGCCAGACATGGAAGGCCGTGAGCTAAAAACATATTTTCAGCCTGCCAAGCCTTGAAATGAAGAAAGTGCAAAGGCTTGAAAAATCTCCCGTTGATATTTTCAGTAACATGAGTCAGAAAGATGCAACAATTCTCTGCTCCAACTCGTGTTAATTTCCGGTTACGCAGACTTAATATCCCCAGTGAGATCAATAAAGCTGATCTTATCTTTGTGATGGACCACCTGCTGTCTGTTGGCTGCTCCCTTGCTTCTCTTATTAATAGCAACACTGATTTAGAAACTCTCAGCTGGAGAGTGCTGTTTCCGTCTTTGCCTCAGTCTGTCATTCATGCTTTTGTTGACTTTTTCATTCAACAGCAGCAGGAGTTACTCACATCCAATTGTCTTTAAGAAAATATGCACTTAGAGATGTCATATAAAACTTAACAGTAGGCTACTTTGGTTTAATGGAAACAGAATTAGGTACACCTGCTGAATCTAATAAAATCCATCCACTTAGTTATGTACAGATGTCTGCATTAGAGTTGTGGGCTAGCTGGAGCATATCCCAGCTGACTTGAATGAAAGGCAAGGACATATCCTCCTGACTCCAGGAAAAAGATATATATATTGTCCAATCATATATTTTGATATTCCCCAATCTTTGTGAAGTAACTGGAATACTGCAAAAGAAATTTTTTGAAAAAAAAAAAAAAAAAAAAAAGTTTTTATTTTTGAGCTATGATGTGTCCATTACAGAGGACATTTTTTAAAACTTAAATGCTCGGCTCAAATACAGTTAAAATAATTCAAACAAAACTTTGTGTTCTTAAGAATCTTAAAGAAAGCATGCTAACAACATTTAAAACCTAAATTTGTTCAATAAAAAGTGTTACACACTTACTTTTCCTCTTCCCTAAAAAGTGCTTGCACTGAGGGAAGCCATTTTCTTTTATGATGCAACCAAAGGTAGCAAAGCCCCACCCCTACACATTTGGTATCATTGGAAAGCTCTGAATGTCCTCGATAGAGCACAAAAGGAGATAATTCAATCGTATACACTGGGTGGAAGCTATTCAGGTTTAGAAAGGTCCACTACAGATGACAAATTTGAATTGCTGGTAGTCAGGAGGATATAGACAAATAACCTTTTACCCTAACACTCAAAATGAACTAACCGCATGGTAAACGGCCAACTTGAGCTGGAGTCCGAGCTCCTGATGCCGCTTAGCGGCACACATAACAAACTGTCATGGTTATAAGTTCTGAGTGTTTGTGCATCGGACATTCAAGTGTTCCCTGTATTTATCGCTGATAATTTTCCTATTGGTGGAGCTTGGTCACTTGAGGTGTTTAAACAAATTCATAGTTCTCCCCTGTTGTAGCACAGAGCTTTGTATATCAAACCTTTACTTAGCTTTTACTCAGTTCAGTCTAGCTAGCTACAGACTAGTACAGTTAGCTTAAAGCATTAGCTAAGCAATAAAAATCTTATATAAGTTGCATATTTTTTATTGTCTGTTTCCAGTTAAAAAAAAATCTCCAATGAGTTCAAAGTTCAACTTTACTACTGTGTCCAAGGATTCATTTTTATCATTGTTAGCTAACTGTTTAAAGTGCATCCTCCTACATTAGATGGCATTAGAACAAGCACAGTGCTGTTTCTCTTTATTACAGACATGTAACTCAAAAAATTATCACCTTTTTGGTGGTGCTGGAACGGAATATTGGTATTTCAGTTCATTTCAATGGGAATGTTATTTTTTTTTACAGTTAAATTGTTATGAACATTGTCACACACAACAAACTGACTCAACTAACACATTTAATTAACAAATTCAAATCAAGTTACTCAACCTCAGTATTAATTTAACAATACTGTATGTTTGCAACCCATTGTATCCTTAAAATTTCACTTTTTTTCTATGCACTGATTTTCCTTTCAAATATTTGCCTGCCAGCTGTTTGTCCCTCTCTTGTTGCTGTTGTGCCTCCCTTCCTGGAGAGCGGTGGTCTTTTGTGTAGCGGCACACAATGATGGGACTAAATAACGCTTCTTCAAAGGCAACATTGGAAAATATTACTATCACAGGCTTTGACCCAACGGCAGTTCTTAAGGAGATGAAAGGACTTGTAGTGCCTAAGCGTACATGATTTAGTGGATGACAGGAAACTTGGAGGAGGAAACAAATAAATCAATGTTTATATAGACTGTCCAACATCCTGGGGTGTTTTGTTTTTGTTTTTTTTAAGAAAAAAAAATCCAAATGCTTTCAGGACGTTTAAAGACACCACTCACATCTGGGTGACACTTTACAAGAGTGCGGAAGAAGCATATGGTTACATTTAACAAGAACATAGGGTACATTTTTTTTTCAGGCAATCTGCCACTACAAACCTGTTGTAAGTTGTCACCTTGCTGCAGTAGTCTTCAAGTATCAATCGTAGTAGGGAGAGGGAAGAAAAAAAAAAAGATTCTTAAAGCACATGAAGGAGGGGGATGCGAGGATGACTTGGAAATATGACTTCCTGTATTCTGTTGAGAAATTCCATGTGTGGTGATGTGTGTCACTGCCAAATCTTTTGCCCTGAATGATCCACCAGGCCACCGTGAAAGAGCAAAGCAGCCTTGGAAAGAGCAGAAGTATTTGGAAGAGGACATCTCTCAGAGGCTCATTGTGTTCTGTAAATCATCGATTAGTCTGACTGGGCTCTTTTTAAAGTGCCTTCTCATTCTAGTAGAGTAGGACTACAACATTCCATTTTCAAGTCAAACCACCCACACATTGAAAACAGACATTTTTTTTTTTAAATTTAAAACAAAAGCACACGGAGTATTAAGTGGCCTATAATTTTACCTTTAACCATCCCCAAAGCATAACAATTGAATCTGTCCCATGAGATGATGATATGAGCATGCGGATGATGCCAGCCATTGTTCCTCCACAGGTGATGAAGACGTACCACATGTACCACACGGAGAGCATCAGCGCTGAGAGCAAGCTGAAGGACGCGGAGAAGCAAGAGGAGAAGCAGTTCAGCAAGTCGGGAGATCTCAACGTGAACCTCCTGCGGCACGAAGACCGCCAGTCCCGGCGCAGCGCTGTTAGGAAGATCGAGAAGATGAAAGAGAAGGTGGGCGTTTACTGGAGGTCTTAATCTTGGAAGGGATGTAGAGGTTTGAGTAGTTCACTTTTATGGTGCTAAAGGGGTTTGCAGTTTTAAGGCTGCTAGTAAGATTTCACGCACGGACGTATGATGGGGCGTTTCCAATTGCCCACGTCACATGCGACTACATCATCCGCAAGTGGAGATCTTCTGTTTGTTTTCTTTTACTGTAAATACACTGTAAATGCTCTCGCTAGCTTTTACTAGCTTCTCCCACTAGCCGCTCTTGCTAGCGGCTTCAGCTAGTTCTTGTTAGCCGCTCCAGTGAGTTTCTTGCTTGCCACCGTAGTGCACGTGCTTCACAATTGTTGCATTTTATTAGTTTACCACGAGATGGCCCTAAATAATACACACTGTCCCTTTATTTAAAAAAAAAAAGAAAAGAAGTGAGCCTTATATAGCCCACGGACCATGATATGTGCACCACTCCTTTCAAGGGATTTGATTGTTTTGCTGTTTTAACTGTAGACGAGAAGTCAAAACAAATCAGCAAACCAACAGAGATTATAACATAACCTCCTTGGTTTAGGTAGAAAAAAAAATATATGACAGCGATAAACAGCAGAAAACTAAGCTAGTGCTGGAAACACTCTGAGGAGACTGCAGAACTCCAGGCTAAGAGGCGAGCTCAGCGCGCATTCAACTGCTGCAGAGTACTATTACTTTCAACAGTTTTCACGCAGGAGCTTCCTCTGGAATTTCCTCATGCAAATGAAATTCCCTTTATATATCAGGTGCAGGAAATCAAAAAGGCTCAGAGGATGACAGAGTTTCTGATTTATACGGGATGGCGCTTGCTTGGGAATTGAGCACTTTTTATAACGCAGTGCAGCAATGAACATTCCTCCCCTCTAGTCCGTCTAGTTTCAAGGCTATTGATGTTGTCTCTGCCGCATACTTTGAGGTAGAAATAGCCTACCTACCGAGAAGCTACTGCTGAAATTTGCATCCCAAGGCTTTATTATATACAGTACATGAAGAGCAAAATGTGTGATTGTCAAATCGGAAGCAATCCAGTTAAATACTTATACACTAAGAACAGTTGGGTCAAAAATAACATAAATTCAGTCAAAAATGGACTAACTCAACTTTTTGGCTTATTCAATTAACCCAGAAAGTTGGGTTCAATAAAAAAAAAAAAGAAAAATGGGTTGCTCTATGGGTTATTAATTTAATTTTACCCAACATTGTGTGTTATTTAACCCAAAAAGTTGGGTCGGTTTATTTTTAACCCAGTTCAATTGGTTTATTCAATTTACCCACAAAAGTGGGTCAAATGAATAACCCACAAAACAACCGAACAAATTTGGGTTGCTTGTAGGATATTATTTAATTTGACCCATTTTGGATTAAATAATGACAAAATTTGGATGAATTATTTTGGGTTATTCTATTAACCCAAAAAGTTGGGTCAAACAAATAAACCACAAAAGAACCCAAAACGTAGGTTGCTTTGTGGATTATTAATTTAATGTGTTTAATAACTCAAAAACGGATTCTTAGAGGGATGTTTGAAACAATTTTTTTTTCAGACTGGAACTATCTATCTAGCTAGCTAGATAGATAGATAGCTAGATAGCTAGCTAGATAGCTATTAGCTAGCTATCTATATCAATATTATCTAGCTAGCTAGCTAGCTAGCTAGATAGCTATTAGCTAGCTATTAGCTAGCTATCTATATAAATCCATCCATCCGTCCAATATTGTGTGTAGAATTGGATGTTCGTTCTCTGTATTTGCAAATATTTTCCCCAGTCATGTATCTACATATTGTTCCAGGTATTTGTAGAGGCATAAATTGTGCTGTAGCTCTTGTATTGCCTCTCATTAGATGAGTTATCCCCGCTGAGTGCACCAGCTGTTAAAGCCGCAGCCTTTTTTGTCAGCATTGTTCAGTCTCCTGAGTGCTGAGAAACACATTCATGACTAAACACGAGCCTGCCCTGCGCCGCTTAACACATAACTAATGTAGATGCAGCTTCCCTGGAGTGTTTCCAAACTTCCCGCTACCATCTCTGCCTCTCGGAGGGTCCCAGAGCTGCAGCTGCCTCACATACACACGCACATGCATCAACACATCTGCTTGATTTACCCACACTGATGTGTTTTTCCCTTCATCTGTTCTTCTCTTCTCCAGAGGCAAGCCAAGTACTCAGAGAATAAGTTGAAGTGCACCAAAGCCCGCAATGACTATTTGTTGAACCTGGCAGCAACAAACGCAGTGGTGGCCAAATATTACATCCACGATGTCGCCGATATGATAGACGTAAGTATGCAGCATATTGTTTACGTGGCTCAGCTGACAGTTGAAGTGGATTTAACTGTGCTTACTCTTGATGGCCACGTTGCGTGTTCTTGTTTAACACCAACTCTTAAAAATACTCTTTAAAGCCTTGTGAGGAATTATATGAATGAATGCATTTACTATACATTGTGTTACGCTCGCTGGTTATAACGTTAGCATCGGCACAATCCAGTGCAGCTTTTTCTAATTTTAGTCCAGCAAATGTCAACACAGCTACCCTAAATTCTGTTTGGTTTCTTCAATTCTGTATGGTTGGAATTCACGAGAATCTTCTTCTCTCTGAATGTTGCAGCCACAGTGTCATATTGAGCATGTGTATCGATCCGTCCATTTTCTGTTCCGCTCTCCTCATTAGGGTTGCGGATGAGCTGCAGCCTATTGCAGAATGGTACATAATTTCATAACCTTGCCAAATTATGTGCTAAAGTGCATTTTTTTATATGGGAATTGTCCACTTTCAGCTGGAAATAACACAAGTAGATAGAAAGATGTGATAGTTGTTTGCCCCCCCGCCAAAAAAAATGCTATTTTGACAAAAACATTCCTTGCCCAAAAGATTTGTTTTCTTTTCTCAATACAGACACATCCTATAATAAAATAAACAAACTAAAAACAGCTTCTATCCCACATTCTGTTAAATGCAACCGTTGCTCTATTTGTTAATTGATTAAGAAGTCTATCGGAATACTTTTTTTCCATGCAGGGTACTGTGTATTTTTCTAGGAAATTTATATTGAGAATGTCCTTGTGGAACATTACATTTGTCATGTTTTGTATTAATTCCTTATGTAATGCCACATGCTGTCTATGCGAAAGATGACTAATTTCTTGACACCAACGGAAAAAAAAAAGCTGTTGTTGGCGTCTGTGCAAGAGGTTGTTCCAAATTACAAAGAATTGCCGCATTGCAAATGTTTTTTCTATTATTTGTTTAGTGTTTTAATGTTCTCAGTGTTCCCTGAGGCTGGGCCACCATACGGCACCACACAGGAGTAGAATACAATGAATGTTTTCCAGGTCGGACACGATGTCATTAAATTTGTCTGCATGTAGTGATACATAGCAGGAAATATATTTCATATCGGTCACTCTTTTTTTGTTGTTTATATGTAAATGCTAACCGGCAACTGATTTGTGGCTATTCAAGTCTCTTGGTCTTGTTCTGCTTGGTTGGATCCAGTGTCTGGACGCTGAATGGACCAAATCCTTTCTGAGCTGCGTGGAATGGGATTGTAAGGATGTCTAGTTTGGTTGCCACTCGCAGGGCAGATTAAGAAAAGGGTTTGACGACTCAGCACACATGAAAAGCCAACATTCGCTCAGCAAGAAGTCCACTCTGTCACTCCGCATCAGCATCAGTGATGATCTTTAATAATGTGTTTACTTTACATGCTGGTCTGAGGTGGCAGTATATACCTAAAACCTAAATGACCTCCATTTTGAACAAGATTTTTCTGAATGTATTATTATCATAGACAACAAGTGCAATCTAAACTATTATAGCATCAACTAAGTATAATAATTAGGGTGTCAAAATTGGTGCGTTAATTTTGAGTTAATTTAAAGTTCCTTTAATGCCACTAATTTTATTAACGCCCAATTACTTGGAAAAAGAATTAAAATTCAGCAGACACGTCCACGTAAAAATTTAGCAGTAATGAATTTAATATAATGTGGAGACTGGGGTCAACTTATATTTTACAATTTTAAAAATGTGCAGAATTTCACAATTTACTTGATGTTTAAGATTCAAGATTAGATAGCTCTTAATATGAAAAAACAAATGTACAGAGTTGTCACTAATGTCTTACAAATGTAATTATGCCATCTAGTGGCAGAAAAATGACCGACACAAATCAATATCACACTCGTTTTTTATTACAGTACAGTACATCATTACAGTACATTTTATTAACAAGAGTATGAAAACGTAGAAAAATATATCTTAGTGTACATTTAGAAAAGATGTAAAATTTGAGATTAATTTGTGAGGTAACTATTATTATTATTATTAATAATAATGATGATGATTTGAAATCTTGTGGTTAATTACGATTCAATATTTTAATTGCCTGACACCCCTAATATTAATTCATTCAAATTATCAAAATATGGATCTGCTTTAGCATGCACTTTACAACCAATTGCATCTCGGGTTGCAAAGGGAATTTCAAATAATTTTCAGAGTTTAAAATCAGAATTAACAAATTTATTTAACCAGGTAGGTCACTTGAGAAGCATTTCTAATTTACAATTTACATTTATTTACATGAACGTGATAAAAGCAAAACAATAAAACAAACCTTACTCGAATGAAGCGTAATTACACATCCACTATAGTAGGTGGCAGTGCCGCTCTCATTGCCAGAGAGTGCGCAAGAAGTATTATCTTCAATGCAGAGGTGCACGAAGAACAATTTTAAAAACAAATGACACTATTCGTATTTATAGTCACGGAGAGTTGGGGCTGGTGCAAAATATTTTCTTTGGCGTAACAAAAAAAATATTCGAGAAGCACTAGGCTAAAAGCAAATGCAGTGTTCTTGAACATTGGTTTGTTAAAGAGTGTTTAAAAGCAGAAAGGGGGATAAAAGAAATTTGTTTTAAGTTCTGCTACTGACAGATTGTTCCAATCATCTGCAGCAGACAACAGAAAAGAGAAGCAGGCAAAGGAAATACGGGAAATAATGACAATAATCCTGAACAATTTTCTCAAGAGCAGAATTTATTTGAATTTATTTTTATTATTCATCCGTCCATTTACTATATTGTTGAAAATATTATGTGGTGTGACCAACCATCATCTGTTGCAACCATTTTAGCTTTCCATGATAGATACATATCCTAAATGGTCAATAACAATAAATAATAAAGAGTAAATATATTTAGAATAAATTAACTTTTGCTGGATCTGGTGAAATCCTTATTTTGGATTCAAATAAATGTATTCCCTTCTTCCTCCTTAGCCTGAATATATGCAGTACTGAAAATTGAAGTGCGCATGAAAGCATTTATCGTAGCGAGACAGAAGCAATATGGTCAACAATGCTTGAATGTAAACGTGTTCAATCATCCTTTTACTCCAACATCTGCTGCAGCAGACTCGCAGATTTGGTCGTTTTGTTGTCACGTACCTTGCTTATAAAAAAAAATAAAACTGCTAATTTGCTTCACCCGTTCAGTCTCCTCTTTCGTTTGAGTGACTTATTGAGGCTGCATCAAAGCAAAGAGAGCGTTTCCTCACGCTAACGAGCGCTAAAGAGCGTTTGCTTAGTGATTCACACGACTGTCAGTCGCCCCTAGCTCCCACTAATGCTCCTCCCCAAACATCCCTTTGCTTAATTGGGTTACTTCATACCGCTCAGTGTGATAAAGCTCTGTAATTATCCCCGGTGTCCTACTAGGCTAACTCCGATCAGGATGTGAGCTCTTGTTTTGGAAGATCAACTTGGAACAAGATGAAATTTCTTCATATTTCCCTGCAAGCTGCTCTGACATCATTCCCAATACGATAACCACAAAGTTGTTGTTGTTTTTTTCTGATAATTAATCTGACATGTCTTCACAGTGCTGCGACTTGGGATACCACGCTAGCTTGGCGCGGACCTTTCGGACCTACTTGTCCGCAGAGTACAACCTGGAGACGTCTCGCCACGAGGGACTGGACGTCATCGAGAATGCGGTGGACAACCTGGACTCTCGCAGCGACAAGCACAAGCTGATGGATATGCATAACCAGGTGTTTTGCCCTCCCATGCGCTTCGAGTACCTGCCACACATGGGAGATGAGGTGAGATGATAAGAGTGCTCAGCATTTTCCCATTTAGTAATATTTTCTGCAAAATATCATGGACATAGCAGGAAAAATGATTTCTTTCAATACAAAACTTGAAATACTATGCGTGAACCACTTTAAAACTGTCAAAAATATTATTTTTTTCATTTTTATAGTACCGAGGGATAGATCCTCAATTCCAGATATTAGATGATCAGGTGTTCTGCCTGCAGGCAATTATCCAATTTCACTTTTTAATTCATTATAAATAGGGACAGGAAGACCAATTAAATGTTCTTCTGCCAGACTGGACAAGGTGCAGTTAATTTGTGTATCCACATGTGGCCATGCAACAGAATAGTAGCTTTGTTTTACAATAGTAAGTACATTTGTGGATACATTGAAACCAGATTTTTTACTACTACTACTTTTTGTGACATTTTTGTTTGGATTTCCGTGGGAATTTTTTAATGTAAAATGTGTCTTGGGCCAATTAAGGTCAGGAAACACTGGTCTGAAATGAAACGACCATCATTTTGTACAATTTTGTGTCACCGCATGTAACGCGTAGTGGCTGATTAGCCATGGACGGTGCAGCTGGATAGCGAAAAAAAAAAAGTGGAGAACAACAAAGGAACTGCAAGTCCACGGGCTTACTTTATTTATAGGAACCAAGCGTCACAATTATGCGTACACGTCCACGGCATCAAAATACATTGATGGCCAAATGTGAAAGTGCTGCATAGGCGCATCAAAAACAAGGAGGCGCCACCCTGTGGCGCGGTGCTACACTGCGGATTGTTACACACATTAGCAAATCGCTAGACCTCAGTTCAGCTGTTTTTTCAAGGCCACCACAGAAAAATATGCTATTCTTGTCTCTGTCCTGGCTGCTTAGTACCATATAGCTCAAGGCCTTTTCACACTGCGCTTAGCACAGCACAGTGCAATGTCAGCCAATGTATTTGCTGTGTGATTTCAAGACAGCAACAGATTTTGTTTAAGTTCTACCATGAAAACACTGGAGGAAAGAAGGAAATGAGAAAATGGAGGACTCAATAATTAATGCGATGTCCAGTGTCCACAGCTCTGACCAAAACTGACACGTACATCACTACACATATTAACTTCAAGCTTTGAAAATATCAAAACAATTGCCACAGTATTTTGGATTTTATGGTCATTAAGATTTTGTCTCACCATAACAGTTTGCTCATAAGTACACATACCCCAAGGGCATTTAAACTTTCAAGCAAAACTGTAGGTACAATAATGGAGGGTGATCTCCACTAATTTAGGTGTACCAGGTTTGCAGCAAGTGGTAGAAACAATGATTTTAGCATTTTTTAAAAATAAAAACACGGTATTAGCTTAAAAATTTAGCATAAACACACGTTTCTCTTGTGTCTCATCTCCTCCTGCTTGATATATGTGACAAATATGACGTGCAGCCGACCTTTCATGCAAACCAGTAGGAAAAGGCACCAGGCTGATTCCTCTTTGGTTGCTTAGCAACCGATAAATATGGACAAGCTTGTGCCATGCTGCCATCCTGCTGCAAAAACCCAATGCTGTGTGTAAGTGCCTTAATTAAATAAAGCATTATTTGTGTTCATTATCTTTAAAATACAATAGGTGATTGGTATAATAAAGAAAATATGATAAGATGAATTGTAAATGAATGAAAAGGTCAGTTGGTTGAAGATGGCCTACTTTGGGCAATCCTCAATAAACCTTAAGTGCATTTTTTTTTTTCAACAATGGTGCGATAGAATCACACAACCAGTGCATACATCCCCCAAGATTCAAACTAGCAACCCTTTTGATGCGATCCGGCAATGCTAACCACCCCCAATCTTAAAGATTATGCTCCTTCTTCTTAGGTGTGCCAGGTGAGTGCCCAGCAACCCGTCCAGACGGAGCTCTTGATGCGCTACCACCAACTACAGTCTCGCTTGGCTACACTGAAGATTGAGAATGAGGAGGTGAGGATTTACGGGGGTCTTTTTGTGTGTCCGCCAGCCCCCTCTTCCCCAACATCACATGATAGAGAAAGGCCTGTCTGCTGTTCCCTGGAGCCACGGAGCAGGGCCACATCACCATCTGTTCCTCATCGCAATTACTCTCCGCTGACCCTCCCGCTGCGGGGGCTGAGAATTTATTTAGTGCCTTGTCACTGTGCCAGTGTTGTTTTCTGTATGAAACTGTGTGTTATGCTGATGAAGCGAGGGGCTTTCTCATCAAAAAAAGCGTCTGACACAAAGGTGCAAACAGAGGTGATAATAAGCCATGTTCCTATGCCAATTGCTGTGCCTCTCTTCCCTCCGCGTGTCTTCTCTTATATGCAATAATGGATGGGGCGTGCCATTACTGGAAATGAGCTTTATCAATCTATGCCCCGCGCAAAAAAAATATGTATGCATTTGCACTCGTCCATTTGAGCTGTTTCCGCTTTTATTCAGACGTGACTTGCTTTTCATTTCTCTGCAATGCAAATGATAGTTTATCTCACCCTTGAAAATAAGGTCACTTCTTATTCTGTCAGTGTTTTTTTTTTTTTCTCCTCATTGCTTGAATTGACATCTGCTTTCCTTTTTCGATACAGGTGAGAAAGACCTTGGATGCTACCATGCAAACTCTGCAGGACATGTTGACAGTGGAGGATTTCGACGTGTCTGACGCCTTCCAACATAGCCGCTCCACCGAATCCATCAAGTCCTTGGCGTCCGATTCCTACATGAGCAAGATGAATGTAGCAAAGAGGAGGGCCAACCAACAAGAGACTGAAATGTTCTACCTCTCAGTAAGTCCATCTAATGTCTGCATCAAATTTCAATTAAATACCAAACGCGCATTGAAATGATCCCGCTTCGATTAGCGTTTCCGTGAGCGGGCTCGTGTTATGCGGGATTAGAGGCGTCACTTGCTCATTGTCGTCTTAATCTCTCTATTTAGAAATTCAAGGAGTACCTGAATGGAAGTAACCTCATCATTAAGCTGCAGGCCAAGCATGACTTACTAAAGCAGACCCTTGGCGAAGGTAAGAATCACCCCCGTGTAAATGTGACCCTCATCTCCACAATCGCTGCCTTCGGGGTTTAGAGCAGGTGCAGGTTTTGTCTAATAGGGTATGGAGGATCCAAAAAAAATGCCAAAATTATAAATAAATAAATAAATAAATGTGAAAATGAAAATTTATATAAAAATATAATTCAAAAAAAAATAAAAAAATAAAAATGTGATGGAAATGAAAATGACACTATAAGATATACACAAATACATAAATAAATTAATTAAAAATAAAAATAAATATAAAATAAAAAATGAGATTCAAAAAATAAAAAGATATGAAAATAAATACAAAAATAAATAATTAAGATTTAAATATCAATCAATAAATAAAAAGGCTCTGCTCTCATACTGTATTTATTTATTTCATGCTGCAGACGTTGTCATGAAATGTTATTCAAATGAGCGAGCGGCCCTAAGCGTGTCTTTGGGTTGGACTCCGCCGTTGCAAACTGCAATGGACGACTACCTTGTCGACTGTCACCACAACTTGCGACTTGAGTTGCTCGACAATGTCACATAAGTTCCTGTAAACAACAAGGTACGTTGTTTTCTTTCGCGTGTGTGAATAAGCAGAGTCCGACATACCAACCAATAGGCGAAAAACAAGTCGTTCAACCCAAGGCACACTTAGGACCACACTCTCATTTGACGGATTTCATGATGACAGCATCTGCAGCATGAAATAAATAAATATGAGAGGAGAGCCTTTATATTTATTGATTGACTTCTATTTATATGTTTATGATTGTATTTATTTCCACATTTATTTGATTTTTATTTATCTATTTATTGATTGATTGATAGTTCTTTTTATTTCCATTTATATTTATTTTTGTACTTAATTTTGTCATATAGTTTTTTTTATATCTGTTTTATTTTCACTTTTATTTATTCATTTATTTTTGATTTTGGCATTTTTGGCCCTCCATCGCAAGGAATTAGGATTGAAACAGATTCTTACAGCAGCAGGAATGAACATGGAACAAATATATTATATTATTATATGATATTGAAGTAACTTTTGTCAGAAGCTGGAATGTCATTTGAGAGGCCCTTCATGGTGTCCCTTCCACAACCATGTGTAACCATACCTAAGTGATTGTCACCCCAAGGATGGGTGCTCAAAAGCAATACATTGCGACTTGATTAAGTACTTTTTTGCAACTTTTTGTACTGTACTGCAGAAAATCGGCATTGCTGTGAGCTGAACTGAACTACTGGTTGCTGAAATTCCCTTTTTGCTGCTGGTTAAGATCACAATGGGTTTATAAAAAGAGAGAGAGTGGTTCTTTTTGCCCCTCCTCCTCCCATGGGTGCCCTGGTCACCTCAGCCATGAACATTTTACGCCTAATCAAACAGAAGGTCCAGCTTCATCTCTGCAGCTGCTCCTACATGAAGATCCTTCCTAATAGACCAGCACATGAGACAGCTGAGGATACATCTACTTACTTGATAACATATTCTGTCCTTCTGCCTTTTGAGCTCAACTGCAAAAAAAAAAAAAATCAACCCTCACATTATACAGCAGTTCTCATCCATCTTTGGGCCGATTTGCGTTTGTTTACCTCTGCGGCGGAGCAGCAGAGAGCACATGAACGCGGCATATGGCGTCTCCAGGTACCACCCGTGTTTAATTATTCAGGTGATCAATCAGGGCTGCGCTGTGCTCATTAGCTTGCCGCTTCTTGTCCAAACTGTCGCATCTGTGGGGCTGCGCGTGAGCATGTCACGGGGTACAAGATGAAACTGCGTGCCACGCGGCGCCTAATAAAAACATCATGTCATGCACTGATACTAGATGGCACATAAAAAGTCTCCATTATGTTTTTATTGTACAGTTTGCACTCTCACTGGACCCTTATTAGGTACACTATAGGCACTCCAATAAGATCCAATACAAAATTCTGCCTTTATAAAATAAGACTATGCAGTTCATTGTAAAGAATTGACTGTAGAATTTACAGTAAATAACTGGCAAGAAGAAGTTGCCAGCTATTTTTTGTAAAGTCAGTTAATTACTGTAGAAATCTATGACAGTATAGGCTACTCCTGTATTTTTTCCTTTTTTTTTTTTTTTTTTTTTTATAAATAAATTACAGTTACTGCTACAATTAAAATAAAAAAAAAATGTAACTAATCCTGTCTCTGTAGCGGCAACAAAAGACAACACTAATGCTAAACTAATGTAAACATTATGAAAGACCAAAACAAGAGCTTAGATACTTTTCACAGAAGTCAGGTTTGAACTTCGTTTATAGAGCGGATAGCGACCAGTTATGAACAGCAAATTAGATTTGCAATTACTAAGTACTGTACCTACAGTATGTTTAAAATAAGACAATAACTACATGGTGAACACACACTTGAAACCCATAAATTAATCGTTATAACATGAAAAGTATATTAAATATTTATAATTTGACAGGAAACTGTTAAATTTGGTTGAAAAGAAAGAGAGTGGAATAAACATAATTCTTTCTGGACCAGGAAATATTTACCTTTCTCATTTAAATAACCCATTCAGAAATACTTCCATTTTGATTTTTACACATTTACTTTTATTTATTTATTGTATTTATTCATTTTTTTTATTTATAAATTTATTTAAATGTATTAAATAAATGTATTTATTTATTTTTATTTATTTATTATTTTATTTACTTTACACATTTACATGTATTTGCCACGGCAACCTCCACCATTAATGTGAAGGGATCCAATTAATACCATAATATGAATTTCAGGCCATATCGCTAAACCCCCAGTCTTTGGTTTAAGCATTTAAATCTCAAACAAAAATATGGGGAAAATATTCACATATTTATATACAAAGAAAATGCACATTAGTGCAAAAATCAAAACATTTAAAAATATATATATATATTACAAAAAAAAATGAAAATTATACATGTAAGATGGCAAGGAGCAGGTATTGATTTTAGTTTCCTTGATTTATTAGAATAATAGCTTTAAATGTTTTGATGGTATGAGGTAATTTTCTAATTTAAGTGTTAAACTGTACAAAGTGAATGTTGCACTTGACTTGATTTCAAGAAAATCGTGAATTGAGTCAAAATCACAGTATCTATAAAAAAAAAAAAAATCCTGAAATATTTAATAATAATTATAATAAATAATATTGTGGTGGTTGTTTGTAGTGATGCAGACCTCAGATGTTTAATGTAGTTTTCCCCTTCCTGTGTAGCTTGGAAACTTCTCATAGTGGGATGTGGTGGTGCTGTCTCAAACTAAAATTAGCATTACCTGAGATTTTAGTTTTTCACTGGATATAATGTTAGATTGTGTAGTTGAATTGCGGATGTATGCATGCATCGATTAGAGACTCATCTTTGAGGTTTGAGGTGTATAATTGTGTGGTCAACCAGAGATAAACATGCTAATCAGTCAGTGGATTTGAATGATGGGTTGTAAACTTGCTGTTGTTTGGCCACAGATGCCACAATGATGTCGAGAGAAGTGGCTCAGCTCTTGCTGTGATTATCAGTTGTGGCATTTTTGCAAAGAGAAAATGTTCAAGTACTTTGGTGCCATTGTTGCTTTTATTGTGCATGGATTTGCTTCCAGCTCACTCGGTTCAAAACAACCCACCTGGTTGTTGCCACAAATCAATTGTGTTCCTTTGTGGCATTTTCCTTTTTTAATAAGTGCTAGCATACAAGTTTGTTGAAGCAGAGTGTTATCATGACCTAGCAAGTAGGGATGTCACGATAAGGGCAATATCGTGATATCGTTGTATTAAAACTGCCACAATATCGTCGTCGTCGTCATGTTCACAATATTTAAAAAGGAACACATCTGTTCAAAAAGTCAGGTTGATTTCCATTTGTGCAGATCTAGCACCCACTAGTGGCTATTTTATCAGTGCAATTTGATTTTCATGAGGGATGTTTTGGCCTTCTATGCTAATTGTCAGATGAAGGGGAACCTAATTTGCTTGTGAAGCGATCAATGTGTGCTTGCATTAGCAAGTAAGTGCCTCAATATTGTTATTAGAGATTGGAGGTGGTTTATATGCATTGCTGTTATGTACAAAAGCACAATATTGTGTTTTTTTGTTTTTTTTTTAGTATGAGCTTTTTTTTTTGTTTTTGTTTTTACCACATTGTGATCTTTTGTAAATATCGCCACAATATCGTGATAATTATCGTATCGTGACTTTTGTATCGTGATAATATCGTATCGTGATGTTTGGATATCGTTACATCCCTACTAGCAAGTGATGTGTTTTGGGTAGAAACATAAATGTAACATTTTGTTTTATCTTTTGTTACAACAAAAGGCTCAATGAAGCGGCACAGTCATTGTTCAGTGTCACCGCTGGTGGACCCCCCCTCACTCGCCGCCCCTCCCACTCGTCATATCCTCCGGGTCCCCCGAGGCTCTATCGTCTATTGCTCAATAGCATTGTCCAACCGATGGCGCCTTTGGTGCTCCATTTGTCCTTCTCAGGCTGGACACTGCAGTCTGTGTAATATATTCACTTCCAGCACTAATAGAAAACGTTTCCCTCTTGTGTGTCTTTTCCTCAGGGGAAAGAGCTGAATGCGGAACCACAAGGTAAATTCTGATTAGTTTTCAAAGCATCTGTTGATTTGATCAATCCCAGACATTTTTTTATGTGGTTTTATACACTCAAAGGACAAATAATGAGGTACACCTGCACAAACAAAACAGTATCAAAAAGTTCTGCTTAACAATATATTTATTGTTGTGGTTGGCTGTAGTGTAGAGCTATGCTGCATCATCCTGTGCTGTGTTTTTAATATTTTTCTCCTCATGGGATTCAATATGGCTCAATTTTCTGCCGCAATATTAGAAACAGCTCTGTATGATGCATTGTAGTTCAAATCCACCTCCACAAACCACAGTATTAACCAGCTTGATAGCATAAATCTTGTCTCCTTTTTATAATCGATTTTAGATTTCTTTTGTTCAGACGGATGTTTTATTTTCCCCTGCGGTAAAAAGAGAGAAATTGTCTGACCTTGCTGACAGTTTTCTGTCACTCCAGCCTTCGTCAAAGCTGTCACGCTTTCTGGTGTGACGTGTCTAAAAACCGGTGATTGGGTCAGGAAATAGTCCAAATAAAGTGAGTGATTATATGTAGTTGATCTTGTTAAATTAGCAACCAATGTCTGTCATACAAAACTGAGCATAATATTTTTTAAACATAGCTTTTTTTTGGATTGGATCACATTCTGTTGTGCAGTTGTACCGAATATTTTGTCCAATGGGTGGATTTTAGATGATATTTTATACAGAATCAAGGTTGTATCATAATGAATGCCTCTCTCTCTTTCTTACACACAATCAAGAACAATGATGGAAAGACTACATTTAGTTTACTTTTTGGATGTTTAAAAAAACAAAAAAATTTGAGTGGAATTCATTTTATTTCCATATTCACCAAAAAAAAAAGAATTGTTGATCCAACTTAATTGAAGTCCTGCAATTGGTAACACACAATAGAATTTATTTATAAAGTTAGCATATTAAGTTTAATTAATTATGAGTTCATTAATTAATTATTTTTGATAACAACAACAACAATAATAATAATAATAATAATAATTAATAATTAGTATTATTATTATTGTTATTATTATTATTATTATTATTGTTATTGTTGTTATTATTATATTAATAATATTATTTGTAATTAATTAATTAATTATGAGTTCATTAAAATTTATATGAACTTTGTTCAATTGTGATTAAGTTTATCAAAATTGTAATTAATTTAATTTTATTTTAATTAGTTGCGCGTTAATTAATTATTTTTTATTATGATAATAATAATAATAATAATAAAATAATAATAATTATTATTATTATTAGTAGTAGTAGTAGTAGTAGTAGTATTAATTATGAGTTCATTAAACTTAATATATTAATAACTTTGGATTCACTTAGTTCAATTGTGATTAAGTTTATCCAAAGTTAACATATTAAGGTTAATTAATTAATTATTGTTGATAATAATAATAATGATAATAATAATTATTATTATTATTATTATTATAATTATTATTATTATTATTATTATTATTATTATTATTTATTAATTAAATATTTAATTAATTAATTATGAGTTCATTAAACTTAATATATTAACTTTGGATAAACTCAATTCAATTGTGAGTTACCAGTTGAAGCAATTAAATGAAGTTGGTCAACAATTCTCCTTTTACTGTGTTTCGGGTCATTGATTTAATTAGTAATCTATGTTTTTGAATTATGTTGAACAGCCTGATCTTGGCACATTTCAACTTTGCAGACTCAGATCAAATTAAACAAGAATTTTGTTTTGTTATTTTACAAATGTAAATGTTTTTCACCCCAGAATGTAAATATTCAGGATTGGTTTAGGAATATTATGGCGGTGATATTCCTTCTATTCTTGGTTTCCTATAGGCCCCCCACCCTTCCCCCTAAACCCCAGAAAATGCGGAAGCCTAGACCGCGCTCCGTCTATAACCATAAGCTGTTTAACGGCAATTTGGAGACCTTCGTCAAGGTACCCTCTCGTGGTGGTAGTGTATCCCTGAGCAGTCCCCTGAAGGGGGGGAGGTGGCTCCAGCCTCTCATCTTCCTTCTCTTCCTCATTTTGGCCTTTTGTTCCTCCGCCTTTCCGTGGCCCTTCGTCATGACGTAACCTTTGATTAACCTCTAATCCTCTTCCTCCCTTCTGTGGCGCTGCCGGTGCAGGCGGAACGGCAGTCGGCTGTCTCTTTATTCACACGCAATTTACTGTCTCTGGCTCATAAAATCCAGACACTTATTTGGGTGGAAGGAGACATCTTGCTTTGTCCCTCACTGCACATGTGCGGCTTCCCTGTTGTTCAGTCCTTACGCTTGGCCTCCTTTAACCTCGCGAGGAGCTCATTCCTCATGATTGCTTGTCTAACTTTTTGCTTCTTTGCCCTCCTTTCTCTGCGATACCCTGCTGTGCAATGCTGCTTTTTCCAGAGGGAGAAGGAATGCCCGTGCTCGCATCCAGGTACCTCTCTGAGAATATGGCCACTTCATTCGGTGCACCTCCAATGAGCTCCAAAATTGTATTTACAGTATGAAGATCATGTTTGGTTTTGTCAACGATGTGGTCAGTTATTTGTTTGTGATTTTTGTTTCCAGTAGTGTGGAACTCTACTTCATCATACAAAGTAGAGAGCTGTTTTATAAAAGTAACAAATGGATTAAGATGTTGCTGTCAGTTATATAAATCTGCTTTGATAACTTGAAAGAAATTACCGGGCATGTTATCTTCACCAGCATTGTGAAGTGACTAACAAAACAAAATGCAAAATTAACTCATGATAACAAAAATATTTACTATACTGTATAGCGTACTTGTATGTGCTTTTTTAGATTGGACACTGAATTTTTTCGGTTGTGGTTCGGTTGTGTTTTTTCAGCTGGCACCAGTGTTATGATAATTTGGGAATTTTTCATTTCAGTTTTCAAGCCTTTTATTGTTTTCATATTGCTGATGGCTTTTTTTTTTTTTTACTTGGTCAGAGGAAATATTCTAATATTTTAAGATGAGTGTTTATAACATAATAACATTTGCAATATTTCAGTTGATTTGTAATGAATCTAGAATGTACGGCATTTTTGCTTATTTAATTGCATTACAGAAAATAATGGACTTTATCACAATATTCAAATTTTCTGAGACGGTCCTGTATCTGTTTTCCAAATGTAGGGAATAAATATAACAATTCATCAGAAAAATAATTACTCTAGTAAATTACAGCAACAAAGTATTTGGACTTAGTTCCCACCACTGCAAGGTGACAGACAACAAATTTCACACATCTACAGATAACAGATGTATATTTAAGAAGTGATTTCATTATTAGTATTGTGACATAACTCTTGTATTGGAGGTCATAAGTTTGGAGGTGTGTCTAATGTTGTGGCCAATGAGAAAAAATAAACCTCACTTCCTAATTGTAATGCCCTACCTGCTGCTGCTTCATCTGGTTTGGATGCAATATCCAGCTGTTTTTCTTTCAAATATTAATGTATTAAAAATGGCTTATAATCAATTTTTTTCTTACTTCAGGATTCAGGTCAACCGATTCCACTTGTGGTTGAGAGCTGTGTCCGATACATCAACCTCTACGGTAAGGCTCACGTCATGCTGCTGAAAAACAAAATCAAATGAAGACAACCCTCGCGTCTGAAGTGTGTTTGTGAACTATTGAATGAGTGCGCGTAGCCTCGCAAATAGCTGCGGGCGCACAGTCTTGACCTGCTCCCCGGAGATTTGGCAATCTCGTAACAAGGGATCACACAGAGTTATGATAGCCCCCACTCCCCAACCATGGCTTTCTGTTGTCAAGCAATCCTCCTCACCCACTCCATCCCCCCACCACCCTTTTTATAGCTCCGCCCCCGTCTACCTTCACATCTGTCTTCAGCTCATTGCTCGAGCCTGCGGGCCTCTCCCTTGGATCTGGACCTAATGAAACTCCAGAAAACTGATTAGTAGCCCTGTAACTGGAACCACATGCTGGCGCCTCACAGAGGGGGCCCCTCCTGAAGAAAAAAAAAAATAGAATATCATCCTTTATGACAAGATTGCATTGCTCGTTTTATGTTGTCTGTATATCTGCAAAATATTCCTTTCAGGCCTTCAGCAGCAAGGCATTTTCCGAGTGCCGGGATCACAGGTGGAAGTGAATGATATTAAAAATTCATTTGAAAGAGGTGAGTGGCTTCTTGTTCTCATCTCACTTACGATTTGCTTGAAAGCTAAACGTTTCTGCAGCCCTGCTTTTTCGTTATGATTCATCAGGAGAAGATCCCTTAATAGACGACCACAATGAGCACGATATCAACTCGGTGGCGGGAGTGCTTAAACTGTACTTCCGAGGACTGGAGAACTCCCTCTTCCCAAAGGAGCGTTTCCTGGACTTCATTTCGACCATCAGTGAGTCACCAAGCATTCAAAATCCGGAGCGGTTGTGTACGTGCGCGAGTGTGCGTGCATGTGTGCAATCAAAATAGCCAAAAGGGGAAAACAGTTTCCTCGACTCTCAGTTGACGCGAAGACGAGCGAAGTCAACACATGGAAGCAATCTGAACATCAGTGCTCCCTGTGTAATACTTAGCAGAGGGCCAGTAAGGAAGAGAGAGGCGTGATAAATGTATCGCAGGGTGGTGCATCTATTAAGATGGAGATACTGCCTAGCTGTGGCACTTAGTATAAACACTAATGTCAGATGGCGTTTACTTATTGTTATGTTATTGCAAATGTATTGGTTGTGCTGGATTATAAGTACAGTAATCAAATGTGCAGTACCGTAAAAAAAAGAAAAAAACTCCCATATAGCTAAAAGAGGTAATCAGCTCAGCTGTTTACTGCCAAATGTTATAAAAAACAAATAAAAAAAAACTACGGTGCCAGACGATTTCAAGCATTTTAACTCATATTTCAAGGCAAACAGAATGTTGTGTGCTGCGACTACATAAACATGGCGGCTACTACATGAAAGTACGCATTCCATTCTTACATTAGAAAAAAAAAAAAAAGTATGTTTCTACCTCATTCCGTTCTTTAGTAATCACCATTTACTAATTATTTACTTTTGGGGGAGCATTTTACGATCATTTTACGTGCCAGATGCATACTGTATACTCGATTATGGAAAAAATAATAATCCCGATTATTGTGGTAATAATTGAAATCACGATAATTCAAAACGATTATTTATGTTTTTGTTCAAAGCAAGAAAATGTTTAAACATTTGAAAATATTAAGTAAATAAAAAAAAATATGTAAGCTCATTTTGGACCAAACAGACTTTATAATAATAAATTATTATTTATGTTATAAGACAAATCTCTTCCCATAGATTTTATTCAATGGAACTAAAGTGACGTCAGACCCACAATAGCAATTTTTGTCGGCTAAATAAATAGCACATTTGCGTAAGCCTGGTTTGTTAATAAGTGACAGGAATGGCAAATTAGTCAGGCTGTCAGCATCAAAGTGTGCACGGTCTATCAATCCTTTTTCTGAACCGCTAATCCTCATGTTGTCATTGTCCGCTGTCAATAAAGACTCGGGTCACATTGACGAGCCATTCAAATGACTCAATTCGTTCATCATTAATAAACTTAAACGCGGCTGAAAAGGCGGCCAAACCAGCGACCGGTTTAGGGTTGCGCATGACAGCTAACACTGCTGTTAGCCGCTGTTAGCTAGCAGTCACGGCTAAACGCTGGCAACAGGCGCCGTAAAACGCTTCAGCACCGCTCAGTCCAACCTCGCTTTCTGATAATGTCATCTTTCTCGCAACTGTTACTATAACAACCGTATTCTTGGCGCAAATCCATTGCCATGTGTGGTAAATCAGGTGCAAATTTGCTCCCAGCTGTCAGAATTTGTGGACGTTTTTGCGCCGGTATATGATTAGAGCAATATCCTTAGTGGCGCAGACTGTGGGTGAAGTTGTGGTGCAATATTTCCTGCTATTAGCGGACGCAGCGCATTCTTAGTGAATCTACCCGTAAGTATGACTAACTGAATGTTGTTTTGTTTATTCCCATCTGTGTTCCAGAGCTGGACTCGGGAGCAGAGAGAGCGCATCACATCCAGCAGATTGTTGTGACGCTGCCTCGAACCGTCATCATTGTCATGAGATACCTTTTTGCTTTTCTCAATCAGTAAGTTTCTTCTCATAACCTTTTTTTCTGACTTGTACAATTTTTTTTTGCGCTTTCATCAAAATTGTTTTGGGGTTAAAGCTTAGGGTTCTCACGTTCTTCTTCAACAAACCATCCAAGCTTAGCTTTACGGACATTGCTTTGTGCACTGAGCCATCGTCATGGCATACAATGTTCCGATGTGTTAAGTGATTTAGGGGGCGCTGGGAGTTCTAACCCAAACCTTGATTGATTAAGTCATTTAAAGGTGAGTTGGAATGTGCGTCGAGTTTTTCAATTTGATTGTTTTATACTGTATTTCCATTACATTGCTGCCATAGAAATGGAATTTTCCAGCCTAATAGGCTACCAGGAAATTGAGTCATTTTTAATCCCTAATAAAGGATATCTCTTTTCTCTCATTTTATATATTTGTTTTCCGTATTGCAGAGGTGGCAAATCCAGGTCCAGAAAGTAAAAAACCCTGCCACAGTTTGGCTTTAGCGCCAGGTGCTGCTTGCTAGCTAGCAAGCTCCCTCGCTAGCTCCCCAGGTGCTCGGTTAGATGCTGGTGAGCTGGCTAGCTAGCACAAGGGGCTAAAGCCAAACTGTGGAAGGGCTTTTTGCTTTCTGGACCTGGATTCGCCACCTCTGCCATATTGTTTATTTACAAAAACAATGTCTTTATGCCCCAGTCTTTCCCAGTACAGCGACGAGAACATGATGGATCCGTACAACTTGGCCATCTGCTTTGGTCCCACGCTGATGCCCATTCCCGACAGTCAGGACCCGGTGTCATGCCAGGCGCATGTGAACGAGGTCATCAAGACTATCATTATACACAACGAAGTCATCTTTCCTAGTCTACGTGAACTGGATGGCCCGGTCTATGAAAAGTGCATGACCGGGGGGGAAGAATACTGGTGAGTGAGCGATCAGTATCATAGGCAACCCAAAATCTAGTTTTAACATTGAATTTGACTGAAAATATATATCCTCATCATGTTAGCTCAATACCCTGTTAGTTTAGATGTGAATTTCACTTGTTTTTTTTTTTTGTTTTTTTTTTTTTTGTTTTTTTTTTTTTGTTTTTTTGTTTTTGTTTTTTTTTTTCACTGCAGTGACAGTCCTCATAGTGAGCCAGGAACTCTTGATGAAGTTGACAATGGAACTGAACCACACACAAGTGATGAAGGTCAGCACCATCATAGTAGTCATTTAATTAATTCAATTGTGCTATGTTTCCCCATCTCATGAATACAGTCACCAACTAATAACAAGTGTTTTGCTTACTTTACTGACCCAGACGATTTAAATGTTCTCCATGAAAACACATCATCATATCAATAATACACTATATGCTACATTTTAAAGAGTTTGGGGTTACTTAGAAATTTATTTATTTATTTATTTATTTATTTATTTATTTATTTATTTAGCATAAAAATGCTACTGTTTTCTTTTCGGAAGTGACTCCAAACTTTTGCACAAATAATTTGAGGGTAGTAAAATATTTCCAACACCTCATAGTGTGCTTAGTTGTCTACACAATTGCAATCAATAGATGTACCTAATGAAGTAGCAGGTAACATATGATAAAGATAAAGTTAAATACTTTTTATTCAAATAAATTAAAAGCTCCATAGATATTAGGGGTGTGAATTGCCTAGGTCCTGACGATTCGATTCGTATCACGATTCACAGGTCATGATTCGATTCGATACCGATTAATCCCGATACGAATTTATAAGTCGATTGTTGCGATTTTTTTCATTCAAATTTAGAAAATACTAATCAGTAAACTTGTAGAGTGTAAGATTTGTATGAAAATGTATTATTTATTTATCTGAAACTTCAGTCTAATACAGGTTGTAATCTGTTTTATGTTTGAATGGTTGAACAGCATTCTTCCATGCTTAAAGTGTGAACCCTAACCCGAAGTAAGACGTTTTGTTGAATATTTTTCCATTAAAAATGGAAGTTTAAAAATCGATTCAGCCGCCTATTGAATCGATTCGAGAATTACGCGATGTAGTATCGCGATATATTGCCGAATCGATTTTTTTTTAACACCCCTAATAGATATCCTGTTTTATACTTAGCAAATAATGTTTTTAATAGTCAAATCAGCATTAGCGATGGATATGGTTGAAATGGACACTTTCTGCATTTATTATTTACTCTTTAAAATGAAAACTACCAACAAAAGAGATTTCTCATTAGTATGTTTTGATGGGATTAGGAAAGCTATCAGTACAGATTTACTTTATTACTAAATGCCTTTGACATAAAGGTCAATTAGGTTTGTGCTTTAATGGCTTATGATTTGACAGACTTTGTGAGGATAAACATTGTTGGCATGCAGCGCTGTCCTTTTTATCCTTGTATGTGTGCGCGCGTGCATGCAATTCTTCCTTCCATCCCCGTCGCCCGCTCTTTGTTCACGTCAGCGATTCTCCTGGGACTTTGGATTTTGCAGAATTTCTTTTCCGCTGTGCCGCAGATCCAGAAATTGCACAACTGACATGATATTATCAGTACAATTACAAGCTCATGTCGCAACATCTCTTGTTGGACATGCCTGAAAATGTTGCGCAAAATCTGCACATTTTCTACCTATTTTTAACGTTGATTCGGAAACTAATTCTTACTTTAATCCACGAATGAGTCATTATTTGGATTATGAGTTGTAGTGTGATTCAGTTAGTCGAATGGTCACCTTTTCTGGTTGTAAATCACGCAAGGAAGTGGCAATAGACTGAAAAGATGTCTGAGATTTAAAAAAAATAAAATAAAAAAAAAGATTTTTACATTTTGAGAATGATTCTCTGCTTAAATTTGACTGGACAATTTTGCGGCAAATCTGTTATCTTCCATTTCAAGCATAATCTAGCAAATTCTAATCAGATATGCACACATACTTGAGATGAGAAAGTATAGGAATGAGTTTGCTCATGGAACTTTCTGTTAAAATGTTAAAAATATATATAAATGTGTACATTCTCTTAATTTAATCATTCTTATAAAACAACTTTAGACAGACTGTAAAGGCCTTGTCATCTTTGCTGACATTACTTAACTATTACTGACCTCTAGTGGTTGGCTAAGTAAAATACATTGATTTATGATACACGGTCATGAAGGGAAAAAAAATAAAAAATTCTAGCAAGCACATTGGTATTTGTTAATATTGTGTCAGTAAGTAAAAAAATAACGGCCATGCTAGTAAACTAAAAATAAGATTATAATAATAACAAAAAGTTGAAGTAAGGATTCCAAAGCACACATCATGTCTCTTTCGCTACAGTCAGTTTGATCGGAGTCTTGATCACACGTTTTGTACAGTATTTTATTGTTGCCATTGTATTGATTTATTATTTTCAGAGGTTGAACAAATTGAGGCCATCGCCAAATTCGATTACGTGGGCCGCAGTCCGAGAGAGCTGTCGTTCAAGAAGGGCGCCTCTCTGCTTCTCTATCACCGGGCATCTGAGGACTGGTGGGAGGGGCGACACAACGGTGTGGATGGGCTGATCCCTCATCAATACATTGTGGTGCAAGACGTGTAAGTAACTCGTCTGATTTAACTGTTGCTATCGTGTTTACATAAATAAATAAAAATCACAGCCTATATTCACATGCCACAACATTCAGGATGTCTGCCTAACATACAATACAATTATGCAAAGCAATTTTACACTGTAAACTTAAACTAAAATATGGTCATCAAAACTGAGCCCATAGGCACCGTGATATCATTTCCAGGTGTCAAAGTGACAAAATGGCCACCCCTTGAGATGGATGTGTGGATTTTGTAGCTTAATTCATATTCTAATTAATTCATCATAATAGCATGTTTAGGTTAATGGGGTCGCATAGAACATATAATTGTAACGAACATTTTTGAAATATAATAGGGGTGTCAGGAGATTAAATTTTTTAATCGTAATTAATTAATCGCAGAATTCAATAGTTAACTTGCAATTAATCGCAAATTTGATATCTGTTCTAAATGTACGCTTTATTGTACAATAAATATTTTTTTCTAATTTGAAATATGGCTGCATCTTTTAGTCATTGATGCAGTAATTTCATAATAATTCATAAAATTGAGTTACAATTAAAAAGATGTACTGTACTATAAAACACCAGTGTGATATTGATTTGTGTTGAGGTCATTTTTCTGCCACTAGACGGCATAATTGCATTTGTAAGACATTGATGACAGCTCAGTGCATTTTTCTTTTCAGATTAAGCTGTCTAATTTTTTACATGAGGTAACTTGTGACAATCTGTACATTTTTAAACTTATAAAATACAACTTGAACCCAGTCTCCACAAATATATACATTATTACTTTGACGTGGATGTCTGCTACGTTGCGGCTGGAATTCCCACAGTACAGGTTTTCCTTGTAGGGGCGGTCATTAATTGTGCGGCAAAAGAAAATTAGTGGTGTTAAAGAAACTTTAAATGAACTAAAAATTAGCACACTAATTTTGACATCCCTAAATATAATATATAAAAATCATAAAAATATAAAGTACTTTTTTTTTTGTTAAGCTTTTCTGCCAAAATGAAAAGCAAAAAATATGAAGTAGTTACACTTTATTTGCCTTAGTGGACCACAAAAACCATAACAAATTTGTTCTGTCATGTATCCCATCCTGACTACCACAATACTACTCTCTCAGGGATGATGCTTTCTCCGATAGCCTAAGTCAGAAAGCAGATAGTGAAGCCAGCAGTGGGCCTCCACTAGATGAAAAAAGTTCATCGAAAAACGACGGTCCCTCACCCTGTGAACAATCACCCGAATACAGCTTTGGAGGTGTCATGGGCAGGTCCGTAAAATCCACCCGTTCTGTTTTTCTTACGTTAAGGTTTGCCGTGTGACATGATGCCATGTGGTCCAATCGTAGGGTCCGATTGCGTTCCGACGGAGCGGCGATTCCACACCGTCGCAGCGGCACAGACACTCAGAGTCCAACCCGGGTTCCCGACACCCCTCCGCGGGCCGCTGCCTGCCCCAGCAGTCCCCACAAGATGTCTGTCAACAAGGCGCGAATGGAAAGCCCGGAAAAAAGGCGGCTGGGGACTTTTGGTAGTGCAGGAAGTATTAACTATCCAGAAAGGAAGGCCTATCCCGAGGGCCATCCACTGAGGCCCATGTCAGGGGCCACTCGACATAGCAGTCTTGGGGACCACAAATCTCTGGAAGCTGAGGCTCTGGCTGAGGTGAGGCATATCTTTTAGTGACTCTGCTATTTCCTCTCAGTTTATAAATGTTATTTCGAATCTTAAAAAAAGTACATAAAAAAATCTAGTTATGTTCAAAATATACAAATTGGTCATACAGTGTTCCCTCGTTTATCGCAGGTTCATCTTTCGCGGCCTTGCTGTTTTGTGGGGGTTTTTTACAGCGTGCTTTTTTCTTTCTTTTTTTTAACAGCTTTCTTTTTGGTTTGTTTATTTTTTTATTGTTTGGTCTTTGTGCAGCCGTGTCTCTCGAACACTACGTCCGATTGTGGACATACGGGCATCCGCGGATTCGTCTCGACGAGACCGTTCCAACAATGTCTGTCTTGTCGCTCCACAACATTGCGTTCCAGAGATAGACAATATATACTGTGCTGTATAATAAATAAATTAAAATAAAATGAATGAAAAGACATTAAAAATAAACTAAAAATTATTCAAAAAAAACAAATATATATATATATATATATATATATATATATATATATATATATATATATATATATATATATATATATATATATATTACTGTAAATGAAAAGGTATATACTGTGCTGCATAATAATTAAATAAAAAAACAACATTATTTTAATGGAAAAAAATGAATGTAAATGAAAAAAGAACATATATGATGAATGAAAAGACATTCATAATAAACTAAAAATCATACAAAAAAAACCCATAATACTGTAAATGAAAAACATATACCGTGCTATATAAGTAAATTAAAAAAAACACATAAATGATGAATGAAAAAGCATTCATAATAAACTAAAAATCATACCAAAAGAAAAAACATAATACTGTAAATGAAAAATATATATATTGTGCTGTATAATAAGTAAATTAAAAAAACAACAACATACTTTTAATGGGGAAAAATTAATGTGAATGAAAAAAGAACATATATGATGAATGAAGAAACATTCATAATAAACTAAAAATCATACCAACACAAAAAAACGTATAATACTCTAAATTAAAAAATATATACTGTGCTGTATAATAAGTAAATTTAAAAAAGACAAACAATACTTTTAATGGGGAAAAATGAATGTAAATGAAAAAAGAACATATATGATGAATGAAAAAGCATTTATAATAGAGTAAAAATCTTACCAAAAGGAAAAAAAAAAAAAACATATATAATAAACGAAAAATATATATATATAATTAACAGGATTTTATTTTTATTTTTAATTAACGCGGATTGTCTTTATCGCGGGTAGTTTTTCAAACGTAACACCCGCAATAAGCGAGGGAACACTACATACCACTAGACAGCATACCTTCATCCGTCTCTTCTTGCCTCAACCAGGACATCGAGAAGACCATGACCACGGCGCTCCATGAGCTTCGTGAGCTGGAGCGGCAGAACTCCGCCAAGCAGGCTCCCGACGTGGTCCTGGACACCCTGGAGCCCCTGAAGAACCCAGTCAGCTCCGAGCCCGGCAGCCCCTTGCACACCATCATGATCCGCGACCCAGATGCGGCCATGCGGCGGAGCAGCAGTTCCACCTCCGAGATGATGACCACCTTCAAGCCGGCGCTCTCGGCCCGGCTCGCCGCCGGCGCTCAGCTGCGCCCCCCGCCCATGAGGCCGGTGCGCCCCCCTCCCACCCAGCACCGATCAAGCAGCTCTAGTTCTTCTGGGGTGGGCAGCCCCGCCGTAACGCCCACCGATAAAATGTTTCCCAGTAACAACACAGCGGCCGGGTCCGGCGTGAATGTGTCAACCGATGGTGCGGACAAATCTGGCACCATGTAGCGAAGGTCGACAAAGGGACTGCAACTCATGAGTCATATTTGTGTTATTGATTTAATATGTAGATCAGAAAGTACACTGATAAAAATGCTTGGTCGAAAATTGGACCAACCCACTAATTTTGGGTTGTCTTATATCGATCAGGTGTCTGCAACCTGCGGCTCTGTTTATTATTTGATAAAATTTCTTAAAAGTAATTATTTAGATATTAAAAAATGAATAAGTTATTAAAAAATGTCAGCGTCCAAATTTTTAAGTTGTCATAAAAAGAGAGACGAAAGGTAGATGAAAAAGTTTTTCAATTTACCAAAAAATGTCCATAAAGAGGAAAAGCGGAAAATAAGCATAAAATGTCCATAAAATTGTCAAAATTTATTTTTAAATAAGCAAAAAAGAAAATGTTTAAAAAGTAACTGTAAAATGTCAAAAAAAAAAAAAAAAAAAAAAACGAAAATTAACATAAAATGTCCACACCAATGCATAAATAAATAAATAAATACATCAATAAATAAAAGTCTGAAAATTGATTTAATAAAAGCTAGGAAAGAAAATGTTCAAAAAGTAACTATAGAATGTCCAAAAACAAGAAGGAATCCCGAAAATTACTATAAAACAAAAAAATTTATAGCAAAAAAAGCCATAAAATGTCCACAAAAAAAAAAAAAGAGAAAGAGGCAGAAAATTACCATTATATGTGCATGAAATTGAAATAGTTAAAAATGTAAGAATTTTGACAGAAAGTCAGAAAAGTCTGAAAATCTCAAAGTATTTGATGCATATTTTTGTTATGATAACTCAAATTAGCACTCTCTTGGACCCTCGGTACGTTAAACCAACACTAGCACATTGTTTCTTTCATCAAAAATAAAAAAAATTTGCAGCTCCAGGCAGATTTTTTATTTATTTGGCCTAAATTGGCTCTTTTGATAGTAACGGTTGCCGACCCCTGTGTTAGATAAAACAACCTATTTTTTTTCTGGTTGTTTTGTACAAAAAAAAAAGGCTCGTATTGTACAAAACAACCCAGAAAATTAGTCGAAATTTTTTACCTAAATTGGGTTATTTTTGACCCAGCATTTTTAAGTGTAGTGCTGAGTGATCGGTGAAATTTCCTTCAGCTCAGGGAGATGATAGTCCAAAAGGTAAAAACATTTCATTAAAGAATATGTGGTGAGTGAACACTACAAAAGAGACCGAACCAATGCTGGGTTATTTCTACCCATTGCATTAGTTTGAGGATTTTGACCCAGCATGTTGGGTTGAGATTTTAATAAACCAACAATGGGTCAAAACGACCCATATTGATGAGGTAAAACTACCTAGAAATTCATTACTAGTTTACCAGTATTGCTGTAGTTCAAAATTGTACACATTTTATTGCCAACCATTTTCTAAGAAGACGTAACTTTCACCTGTCAGGGGTCCTCCCAACATGTAACCCAATTTGCTCAAAATCCACAACTATCCAGTGAGTGAGTCAGGAAAACAACCCAGCATTTTTTTATTTTATTTTTTATTTTTTTTTTGGTGTATGAAAGCATCAGAGAAAAGATCCAGAATGCTCCACGCTGCATACAGCAGCAATAGTTCATTAGTTCCCACCATTAATTTCAGCTTTGCAGACATGTCCACGCTTCAAGTGGTAATATTTATAGGGCATAATGAGATATCATAGAAAGTGAGAAGTGAGTTTTGAGTTTTCATTGAGCTGTAATGGGATTTTTTATTTTTTTTTACTTAAAATAATAATAACACAAGTTGCAGAAGAATTTCCTGTCCAACAACTTATTGCTGTTTAAAGTCGTTTAGCTTTCTAGACGCTTTGGGTAATGCGCGGCAAACTGATGATGCTTTATCTCCGTTTTATGCCTGACTTCACTCGTATCTGTAGGAAAGCTCCTGAAGTGAAGGGTTGCCATGGCGATGCAGATAGGGAGAGGGCTGCAGAGGTTGCGATATAGGTTCAAGCTTTGCCTTCTTTTGGAACTGTCACGATGCAAATGCGTTAACATTACGCATATGTAACAGCTTTTACCTCAAGTTCAACTGACTAAGTCTGTCCATGGAGTATCGACAATTGGAAACAATTTGGACTGGTGGAGACATTCAGGCACACTACGGAGTTGAGGGAGAAAACAATGTGCTTGTTAAGTTAGCACAAGTCTGTCCAGCATGTGTGCCACACTTAATGAATCCACTAATTGTTCAAATACGCCAGTAAACATGTAAATACGGGAGGTCATTCTTTTGTCATTGTTTTGATTTTGTACAGACTAAAAGGGAGATGCTTGACATGAAGGGTAGCCTACTTGAAAATATCTCACCAAAAACGACCCTTTTAACTCATTCACTGCCAGTCCAGGAAAAATAAATAAATCTTTGACGTCTAAAACCGCCTATGGCAGTGAATGTGTTAATCGTCTTCAGTACAATACAAACATATTCTCTGGCTTTATTAAATTATCTACGCAGCCGTAAGTGTATACTTTCAATCGATGAAAGTCTTAATTTGAAGAATCGAAGTATTTCAAAACGGCACAGTACGGGAGCGGTTAGCACATTTGCCTCACATTTGTGAGATCGGGGTTCAAATGCGGGCTTCGTGGAGTTTGGACGTTCGCCACGTGAACATTGCATACTCCGGCTTCCGTCTACATTACAAAAAAACATGCATGTTAGGTTCATTGAAAACTAAATCGTCCAGAAGCTGGCAACCAGTTCATCACGAGTGAGGAGAAACTGTATAGAAAATGGATGGATGGAAGAGCTATCTCATATTCTAATAAATGTTAAATGGAAAAATATTGACATACAGTGCTTACAAAATGGAGGCAGCGCGACACTATCAATTAAGTTCAATTTATTAATGACTCAGCATTTGTTAATTGAGTTATGCTCTAATTTTGTTCGGAATTTATCGTATAACAACTCCGGTGTCAACATCTAGTGCATGCGTTCTGCTGTAATGTCTGCACTATTGCTTTTATAATTCGCTGTGGCGGATCAAACTTTAACTCAAAAAGTTTCAATTCTACCTGGGCTGATATTGACAAATTAACCCGCTTGTAGCAGTAGCGTCACTAGAATAATGTGTAGTAATCAAGCATGCATATGAAACCAGGCACTTTATCAATGTAAAATGCTTTTATTTCCTGCCATGTGCTGCCAAAAATAGACTATCCCCAGCTTCGTCACGTTATATTGGGTACCTGCTCCCCCTGCTGGTTGCTGATGGTATTGTCATGAACCAATGGCGCGTAGCCCATTCAACTCAACTTGTAAAAAGATATTCTGTACTTTAGTTGTCTTTGTCAAACATGACTTTTGCACCTATTAAATTGTATGTACAAAATATGAGAATGTTCATTGGAGAGAACATGAAAAATACAAGAGAATCATGTTAGACTGTTTTATTTATACAGCAAATGGAGCTGGACATCTCGAGTGCCTTTTGAGCACCTCATTGATTTTTGTTGTTGTTTTTTTTTTTTACTTTTGTATTACTTTTTTAAATACGTTGTCTATTAGTTGTCATATTTATTATGAATGTTGCTTTTGTATGATTACTTTCTATTACTGTTTCTACAATAATTTGTCCAGGGTCATTATGAACTGCTTTTCTGTGCTTGGTGAGCGATAAAAGTTGATTTAAAAACCACTATGCACCTAATCTACGGCTTTACCAAGTTCAGTAGAGTCTTCTCAGAATATTTATTGCATCTTGTTTTTTCTTGGTGACGTGTCTGCGCTGTGCCTGAGCCATAATTTCATCTTTTCTCTCCCTTCTCGTACAAGGCAAACACATTGCAGTATTGCTGGCACAGGCACAAATGAGGGGTACTGCTTGTAGAGCTTAAAAGGCACTTGGTTCCTCTGTGTTTTCCCCTACATGTGATGTAAAAAGTAATTTTCTCTCCTGAAATGGTTGCGGAGCTGGTGCGATAATAGGTTTAAAAACAAAAAAAATATATACAAAACATTGCTGTAAGAGAGACGACTGTGCCTGTCTTGTTGTGATGATGGAATGTGAGTTGTTGTCAATCTTCTCTTTAATTGTTTGTCTAGTGGTGAGTGTCTGGTTAATTAGAAGCCTGTGATATAACTTACCACTCAGTGGGTGTTGAAAATATGTGCATCCAAATAAAATCATTACTGATCAATGGTGGTGTTGGGACATTATTTTATCTGCTTCTAAAGACGTGGTACACTATGTTGATGAACAAGAGTAAACAATATACATTGTGCGAGTATTTTTAAATTACTACTTTTCTGTCTGTCAAATTATAATCACTTTGATTTATTTTTTACATTGTGTTGCTGGTGCTCCATCAATCCATCAAATGTATCTACCCTGTAAGAAACTATTGCTGCATTCACATTCGAGGATGGTCGGAAATCGGATTTTTTTTTAGTTCAAAACAGGATTCTTGAAGGTGAAACCAAATTTCAGCCATTTTCACAACCAGTTTGTTTCTTTTTCAAAAAGCCTTAGATTGATGAAAAATAGGAATGCTATGAAACTTGTTTTTATAATGGATGTTATGTTATGTTATGTGAAAAGTCCTAGTGTTTTTTGTTGGGGTTTTTTTTTTGTATATTTTTTGTTTGTTTGTTTGTTTGTTTGTTTTATTTCATTTGTTGTATACTGGTTCCTGATAGAATTTTGTAATGTTATAACAAATGCCATAATGTATATATTTGTTTTTCATATTGGTGTGTATATTTGAAACATTTGTGCAATTAAGAAAATAATAATAAAAAAAAGTTCTAACCAGGAAGTGTGTACGGGAACGCCCTCTTGAACTCGGAAATTCCGCTTGCGAAGTCGGAAGGAAAAAAAAGGACCCCGACTTCACCGGTGGACTACAATGTGACGTCACTCTGAATGGCAATTTACTCGAATATAAAACTAGATAGCTTTCTTCATTCATAAATATTCGACATAATTATAACTCCACGTAAGCAACGTACTTGACAGTACTGCCGCTATCTCCCTGCATGAAATTATAAGGTCCACTACTTTATGGAATGCTTATGAAATAAGATTAAAACAATGACTGAAGCAAATTTGCAAAAAGGTACGTTTTCTAGAGGTCAAAATGAGTTTTGAGGACCAAAATAAAAACTATCCGCCATTTTGGTTGTTTACGTTCGCCAAGAACGCTTTCAGGTCGGAACTGGGAAAACCCAACTCGGATATATCCGACTTCCTGCCATCCTCGAATGCAGCATATATCTCTCTTTTATTGACACTCATGCACAGTAATAATCTACTGTGGGGGGGGAAACGAACTAATAGGATTGAACATATACTAGAAATGGAAATTACATGTTTTTTTCTTAAGGCAGTTTTCCAAATATAGACAATATATTTTTGGATTAAATATATTTATATATTAAATAAGCACCTGTAGCCAGCGTGCAGTTAAAGTTGTGGCCACATGGTGGCGATCAAGCATACGTGCAATATCTAAATGCCTTGCGAGGGTGTTACTGATTGCGTCTGTGTCAGAAAACAGAATCCTGCATAAATTACACGATTACATCTCTCTTAGAAATTGCCTTTATAGTCCACTGGTTAGAGTGACAGAGCATTAACAAAATCCAATTTGTTCCACCTGGCAAAGTACGGTTCGACAAAAGTATGTCCAACAAACAACTGAGCTAACCAAAAGAGCACAAATCTGCTGCAAAAAGAATTCTTCCTCGTTTGTCCACCTTCTATATGCTTGAGAAATCTTGTTTGTTGCAGACTGATCGATTTCACTAAACATGAAATCAGATTCTCCTAAAAGGTTGAACAGGGCCTCGCCAGTGGCTGTATTTGTTCCATAATTAAAACATAACCCAGCAACAATAACGTATAATTAATTAATACAAGTCAGAGTGGAACAAAATGATCATAAATGTACTTCCTGCCTCCACCTTCACCTCCTCGGCCTCATCAACATGGAGGCTCTCTTCAATTATAGCCCCCTGGGGGCTACTGGTGAGCTGAGGGATCATTCATTTTCGTAATCACTATGAAATTGTGTAAACAAGTGGAAGTCATGTTTAATTTATTTCATTTCCATGTGCATGTTTGCGTGGTAAGTAGCAACTTGCGTTTTCAGGTGAATCCCATTAAGTGATAGACCGTATGATGAAAACAGGCTCACAATTTAATTATATAAAATGAGGGCTCAGTTAACATGATTGCGCCATCTGTGGCTCCTACGTGACTCGAGAATATTTGGATTGTTTATGTAATTGTTAAGGTGAAACGGTGGCGATATTGATTGGATGTCTGCCTCAAAGTCAGTTGGTTTTGGGTTTGAATTTTGGTTCATTGCTTCCTGTGTTTTTGTTCATTTTTTTTTCCTGGTGTGCTGGTTTCCTTCCACCTTTCAGAAACTTGCATTTAGATTCATTGAGGGCTCAAAATTTTCGATAATGTGAGAAATTGACAATTGACATGTCAACTGGTCTAGGACATATCCTGCATCTTGCTTAAATTCATAAACACAGCATCCCGATTAATATTACAATTGTGGAATAAGAGTTATGAAGCAAAATCCTGATCTGAATATATGACTGGATAGCGATATACATTTACAGTATTGAAATTGGAGAATATTTGAGACCGTACTTAACAGAAACAGCATGATTTATGATGTCTTAAATTTGTTAAACATAAACAAGAGGACTTCAGACATTTTACAACTATGTTTAATGATGTTTACAGGAGGAAACCTGTATATTTTTTTAATTTAAGAATTATGACTGTAATTCAACGAAAGATGCCTCTGCCAAATCTAATATTGGGGTACTATACCGTATAGTTTATACAGTAGTCTGCTCGTGAGATGGGAGGAGCAAGATGGCCTCCCTGTGACTTCAACAGCTTGCATGGGCATGTCTGGGCTATCGGCTATCCAGTCATGTATTCAGATCATTGTGGGGTGCAGCCATTTTTTTTTTTTAAATTCACTCACTCACACAAACACGCACACAAACAAACATGGTCTCCCAGGCGGGGAAGCGAACCCACGTCAACCGGAACCGAAGGCAAGTGACGGTTCTAACTCCTCCACCCAGAGCCCGGGGGCGGCCATTTTGCCACTTGCTGTCAACTGAAGATGACATCAGTTGCTCAGGGCTCAGGCAACAACCAATCACAGCTCACCTGTTTTCTGAAGCTGAGCTGTGATTGGTTGTTACCTGAGACCTAAGCAACATCAACGTCATCTTCAGTCAACAACGATGGGCAAAATGGCTGCCCCGTGACGGCTGGATTTTGCTGCTGAACTCATATTCCACTAATGCAATATTAACCAAAATACCATATTTATACTATTGGGGCTGCATAGAACATATTGAAAAAAAATGTTTTTGGGGGGTTGACTTACCCTTTAAACATTGTTTTTACAATTTTTGTCCTCATCTTCAACACACAAACTCCACAAACAAGTTCAAACTAATGATGAAGGTACTTTGCAAAGGGGCATCTTTTTGTTTAAAAAAGACAAAACAACAAAAACAAAACATTTTGGCACCCACGGTATCAGATGAGATGAATGCAGCACACATTTAAATGATGTATGCTAAAGGGCAGCCAAGGATTTTACTTTGATGCATTTTCATTAGAGAGAGAAAAAAAATCTGCCACTTTTACTTAAAAGTAGGAGCCTGGTAGTTGAAAAGCATCACGTCTCGCTTCAACGTAACCAACTTTCAAGGACTGAACATTTTACAGCCCACCCCCTAACCATTCCCCATCTGAAAGGTCGCATGCTTCTTGTTGTCATTTGGTTCTTGCTAATGATGTTCGACGTCACGTAAGCGTACGTCCAACAGACACAACCCACACCGGACTGGCACGTCGTTTCATTCCAGACGCATGTTTGGCTTCATCTCCTGGGAATCATTTGCGGCGGTTCCGGCCGAGCCACATGCACGTCACACCTGTGCACTGCGTACAACAACATGAGCGTATCACGACCAACTCGCACCAGGTTTCATTCGGAGTCTCATGTGTTTGGATTTATGACATTCCACGTTGTTCACATGCAACTACTTCACATTTTCAAAACCATTTCACAGATAATCTAATGCTGTCTGGATTTGGTTTCACAGGAGGGCTATCTTCCCCCACGGGCATAAAGAAAGTTAATGAATTTGTTCCACTGATCCATGGTGTGCCGCTAGAACTCGCTGTGGGCGCACATTTAAGTGAAAACTCATTGTCTGCCCCCGCGAAGCCTCTTTGCTTCAAGACCCTCAACAATGCACAAAGCTGCAAGAAAACAAGAGCTTAAGTTCAGTGGATGTTTCCTAGATATAATTCTCATGTGGAATGCTTGAAATCATTCACAGCAAAGTGCTACACATGCCACGCTTTAGCTAAATCCATCTGAACAAGACTTCTTCCCGAAGACGCTCTTCATCTTTTGAGATGACACTGCATGACTCTGTCCCAGTGAAATTTCTACTTTGGATGGAAACAGGCCCAAAATTAAAATACACACCAAAAAAAATCTATTTAATGACATTTGATCAAATGGACATTGGTTCTGAAATTAAAAACACCTGTCAGAATCTAACTTGAAACAATGAGGTGATTTGATTGGCCATGATTGAAATACCAACACTGAGTCTAACCCGGCTCTGTGCAGTAAGTTACGCTAAGCATGATTTTATGCCAGTCACTAAATAGAGCCACAAGTCTCTGATAATTTAGTGTTCACAAACCTGAATGGTTGTCGGTCCCTGGATGTGCCCTGTAAATCACTAGTGACCAATTTGGGGTGTAGTTCACCTTTTGCCTAAAGTTTCCAAGCTCTCTGCAACTTTGAACACGTTATAGAACGGGTAAATGAATGGTTATATGACTCTGAATGTAACGACAATACAGTATGACACCTTTTTTTTTTTTTTTTTTGTATGCTGCACTCTTAATTTACCTGAATGCTCATATAGTGTTCCTTGATCTTGTGTTGTTTTAACAAAAATGCCTGATTTGTATTAACTTGTTTCAATTCTAGGAAAAAAAAAATGTTTGCCTTCATTATCTGAAAAACTATTCATTACAGAGAGTGTGTGCATGTTTCACATTATTTCTCTTCTGATTGATGTTCAATGCAATAAAACAGCTCATTTTCCATTGATCTAATCAGATGTCTCTTCAAGGTAATTTATGTATTTATTAACTTGTTGCGATGAAACGTCATTCTGTAGCTAAAGTCGTTCAAGGGGCTTTTATTTCCCATAATGACACAGTACTTAGATGCAAAAGAGTTTGTTTGACCTCTTGACCTCAACAGTTTTACTAATGATTCATGAATACTAGAAGAAATAACATGCAAGCCACATAATGATGATAGGTTTAAGTCTCCAGACTATTTAAGAAATAATCAATATTTTCATCAATTATCACTTCCTGTACATGTACATTTTTTCATATGACCAAAGACTAGCTGCTTACACTGTGATGACCCACCATTGTTAAGCTGTTTTGCCCCTGCCCCACATCCTTACCAGGTGCTCCTACTTCCATTGCTACTTTAGTCAATGCCCCTCTTCCCCTTTCACCAACAATTGTAACGTTTATATGGGTTATAATTAATGTAGTCTAATACTGTGTGAATCACCATTGCATTATTATTGTTGAGGCTCAATGTGAATTATTAAATACATATATGCTGTTTCTTTAACATTCAGGGTGGCAACTGGACTGCTCTGTTTGTCACATTTACTAATTGTTTCATTTAAAAAAAAAAAAAAAAAATGCATGTGGCCCTTAGCAATAAGTTAACCCACCTCTGGTTTTATCTGTATTTTTACTGTGCATAATGTACAATCTAATGAGATCCGACACAAGAAGCCTTGGTTTATGAATCCACTAAAATATTACAAACGGCTCTGTGTGATCAAAGCAGTTATACTCAACCACAATAAAAAGTTGTTAATATTTTATTACTTTAATATGTGCTGGAATACCTCTGACAACGTCGCAGCTGAGAAACTCCGACGTAGCGGAAGTTGTCAAATGACGTAGCAAGTTTTTGGCTTTCGAGCGGGACGAGGAGTTGCGAAATGTAACGAAAGTTTTGTAACTAACAAAGTTCGGTGCACTTGTTTGATTGATCGAATATGTCCTTCCAAATGGGAAAAGATCCTTCACGGTGCCTCGCGGCTTTGAAAGTAAGTTGGAGCTGTTGTCGGTGTTATTTTTTTTTTTTTAACTTATTTTGCTAGCTTACTGGCTAATTTAGGAGTTGCTCGGACAGACAGGCGCTAACAACGCAACTGAAGCTATTTGGGAAAAAAAGTAAGGTGAACAAGCAGTTAAAACGTGTTCACTGTATTACAGGATTTCCAACATTCGCCATCGGTCTAAGTTTAGGTGTTAGTGAAACGGTAGCGTAAAAAAAAGTATCAAATAAATAAGTCAAATGTGGAAACCTGACATAATTACAATCCAGTCAAATTGTATCTCTAGTCCCTGCATACTACAGATCTAAACATTTACGTTGTTTCTCGAATATTTTTTTCGTGCCATTACCAGGTTATATCTTCTCAGGTTATGAAGGATGACTAACAATTGCCTCATTTATTGTTTTGATTTCGAAGTGGCTATTTTGCCATGACCAGCAACTCGCCATTTCGCGCTATGTTGCCGTGACTCGCATGAAACTACAAGTGAAAAATATGCGGCAGTTAATATGCACTAGCTCTGCGATCACCCCGAAAGTGCGAGGGCACGGGTTCGAATCCCGTGCTTACATTAAAAAAAAAAAAAAAAAAAAAACTACAATATATTGGCATTGACAATGATAGGTATCCGGTGAGTGACCAATCAGAGCAGTTCACGGCAAAATAGCGATAGCAGGAGAGTTGCTGGTCACGGCAATCCAATGCATTCTTATTTTGTTTTCCCCTTTCTGCAGCAGGTGGACACCCTTTTGCGATGTCCTATTTGTTTTGACTTTCTCAACACTTCGATGATGACCAAATGCTCTCACAATTGTAAGTACAATAGTTGTACTTATTAGTGCGGTGGCATTGGTATTTCCCAGCTTTTCGTGTTTTGAATTGTCATATTATGACAATAGGCATTCAAAACTAACTAGCTGTCTTATCAGTAAAGAATATGACATCATTTTAACTAATGATTGAATTGTCTGTGTTTCGTTTCACAGTTTGCTCCTTGTGCATCAGGAAATTCTTTTCTTATAAGCTTCAATGTCCAGTTTGCAATGTGGTGAGTTTGAAGCTTTACATTAAGTTGATTTGCAGGAACCTCAGTAATCAATGAGGTTGTGGAAATGTAATTTCTCTCTTAGAAAATGAAAAAAGAACTTTAGTTCAAGGAAATGTGATATAATGCTGATGTTATTGATTTATCATTATTCTACTAAATGGAGGGATGAAGACATTTTGAAGACATTTTCTGTGTATTTTCCACCAAATTTGATAGTACACTAGTACCTCCTCCAAAATCCAACGCCCACATAACATGGTGGTATGGTACTATGACTTACAGTATGATGATAATTTTATTTTATTTTTTCTTCTTCTAGCAAGCGACAGAACAAGATCTACAAAAAAACCGTTTACTGGATGAATTGGTTGTAAACTTTCAAGCTGCAAGGTAAGCAGACTTAATTTAACGGTCAGAGGGATCTCTGAGAATGGGATCCAACAAAATTTGCTGCTGGATGCCCTGTCAACCATCTATTCTATTAGTCTTAACAGCCACTCTCAATATTATGACGCTAAAAATAGAAGTCAATCAATCTGCTTTTATAGCAACAATAAAAATGTACATCTAATGCTAGACCAGCTATGGGCAATTCATCTCCCACATGGGTGATGTAAGAAACTGGGATGTTGTTGCGGTCTATGCCAACATTAATCTTATGTATTGTACATAAAATATACACCAAATTTTATTCATTTTTTTAGGGTGCTACTACTTGAGTAGATGGGGTATAATCCGTCCATCCATCCGTTTTCTTATGCTTAACGTATCATCATTCACAAAATTACGCTACCAGTGTTTATATTTGTTTTCTTTATTTTTGAAGTCCGGTGTCAATATAAGCACAAACCATTAAATCATACTAGCCATTATTTTACACTGTCGAATGAAATTATTGGGGCTTTTTCAGTTCTCTCGAGTTCTTCTTTGAGCAATCATTTTTTGAGGTTTCTTCTTCACATTTTGGAATAAATCATAAAAAAAAAAGAAGACATTTTCTCACTACCATCAAAGACTGTTTTTGTCAGACTTTTCCTGTTTGCAGTCTCGATGTTATGTGTGAAAGGTACCAACATGGGACGCTATGTTTTAAGTCAACTTGTGAATTTTCCATCGTCGAAGGTTGTATCTGAGGCAGGATGGAAGCTGTGTGGAAAGCCAGGACTGGTGTGTGAAGTTTATCACCTGAAACACAGTCTTCCGGTTCTGTTGACATTGACGTTGCCATGCAGCTAATTCGACAATTTCCAGCAACAGATAATTTCCAGTTTGGGTTCTGATTGAAAGTGACACATGTAGATTTTGGCGCTCGCCGTAACTTGCTCTCGTCAGTTGGAATGCCCCCCCCCCCCCAGTCTGTGTAACAAACACAAATAAGTAAAAGTGCTATGTTGCCTTTTACTGCATTCAAATGGCTAGTGTCTGAATGTCACCATCTGAAGACATGTCACATACAGGACTGTCTCAGAAAATTAGAATATTGTGATAAAGTTCGTTATTTTCTGTCATGCAATTAAATAAGCAAAAATTCCATACATTCTGGATTCATTACAAATCAACTAAAATATTGCAAGCCTTTTATGTATTTTAATATTGCTGATTACGGCTTATAGCTTAAGAAAACTCAAATATCCTATCTCAAAATATTAGAATATTTCCTCAGACCAAGTAAAAAAAAAAAAAGCCATAATCAGCAATATTAAAACAATAAAAGGCTTGCAATATTTCAGTTGATTTGTAATGAATGTCGAATGTATGTCATTTTTGCTTATTTAATTGCATTACAGAAAATAAAGGACTTTATCACAATGTTCAAATTTTCTGAGACAGTCCTGTATTTCGCTCTGCTTGCACTACACTGAACCAATACAACAATGCAAAGGGCAAAAACAACAATTTACATTTACTGTTTTGAGTTCTCTTGTCCGTCAAGTTCATTTCTTATAATTTGTGATGGCATTTATTGCCACACTCTATCCTTACCTAACTGGAATGTAATGTTCTCATTATGTAACAATATATATGCAGCTCTTGTCGTGTGCTATTTGTACAAAAAGCACTTTATAGACCTCATATCTTATCCCAATTACTGTCACAGTCAATGTGTGAAATCGGATTGCAAATAATGAGAAGAATGGACCAGGAAATTTAATTACAACAAAACAAAAAGTCATCTGACCGTCTACAGGTGCAGTACCCGAATGACTGTGCAGCATATTCATTACAGAACTTGTGAACTATATGCAAGGTGCAAACAATACATATTGTAGCAAGACATTATTTAAAATTGGCAATGCAAAAAACGCAATAATAAAATATAATTTAGTTATTAGATTGGTCCTAAACATGTTAGAAAATATTGATCAGTTTTCTAAAGTAAAAACAGATGTTTGCAAATGTTTTGTTTCAACATAATGATAACAGTCTGCTGCTTTCATGTTTCAACTTCTAAACAGTAAATATTTTCAGATTTATGTAGTCTAATTAAGTGTAGTGATTAATCCATTTACAAAAATAATTATTAATTTGATAAGGAATTAGTTTTCCATTAATCCAGTTTGATGCTTGAACATACTAACTGAATTAGAAGTAATGAATTGAAATTAGAGTTTCCCGGAAGTCAAGTTATCTCTAAGAAGAGACTGGAGGTGCCAATATTTTTAATTTTTTATTTTTTGGGGCTGCCTGAATTTGACCCAATTGTTTTTTTCATGAGTCAGGGCTGATTGGTACCACTTGTATCCGCAATAGTACAAGCTAATCGTCTAACTTTGTCAGAAAAATATGTTTATGACATTCATGTTGTCGGCATCTGTTGGCAATGAGTTACAAACCCTTTGATTAGAAGGCCTCGTTCTGAACAAGCAAGTCAATAAACAAAACAAACTGTGCTTGTGCTGGTGTCACAATGATGCATTGTATTTTTTATTTATTTTTTTAAGTTGCAAGCAATAGTTCTTTCATCAATTACCTCCCGGTTATCAGCACTGCAAAAGGTCTCACTTCAGACTGTTGACACGGAATGAATGAACGGCCGCATGACGCAACTGGGCTTTTAATTTCCTGTCAGCTTGAGTGCCTGAAAATGTGTTTCTGTGAGGGGAAAAATGTTAGGACCTATATATGAGGTGATGCACTTCAGATAAAATATACATTGAAATATACGTGTGGTATTTATGACAGTAAAGTGATTACCATGTCTGCCTTGCTGTTCTGAGGTTGAGGGTTCAAATCCAGGTTTTTGCCTTCCTGTGTGGCGTTTGCATGTTCTTCTCTTTGTTATACATGTGTAATGTGAGGGTTCGTTGGTGGTTCATGGACTACTCTTTAGAAAATGAGAAAGCGGGATGGAGACGGATTTCTTCTGTAACAACGCTGTTTACTAGTCAGACTTCTAGCGACACACACCACACTTCCTGAACACTCGTCAGGTGACCAACTCTAACCAATCAGGAGCTAGCTAACGCAAGTAAATGAAAATAACAGATTCACCTCATCACTTTAACTACTTGTATAATAAAAATACCAAAATATATAAATGTGTAAATAATAATTCTAGAAACATAAATGTATTAGTAAATATATATTTTAGCAAATTAACTCTTTGACTGCCAAAAAACGTTTAATAACGATTAGTAAAATCAAGATGTATGCTGCCATAAACGTGAAATGACATCATCTACGTTTTTTTTTTTTTTCCTTAAATGGACGGAGCAACATCGAAGTGCAGCGCTGCCTGGTCAATGGGTTGTGGAATCAAAAACACCACCTAACTGTGGCCAGCAGATGGCAGCATTGTGTCTCTTTTCAATGGGCTGCTGGTGCATGGAATTACAATGAAATGTGACGGAATCTGATGAATGCTCGTAATTGGCGAAATGGCACTGTGGAGATTTGTTTTTTTGTTTTGTTTTTCATAACGTGTGGCAGTAAAAGAGTTAACTTAAATCCTACTCCCGTCTAAATCTTACACATGCTTAAGGTGTCATGGTTGGAGAATCTATTATATTCTGTATTTTAGGGCTATTAGGTAGTTGTAATGTTGTTTACGCACAGAAATTCAGCACCAACTGTGATCAAATCATCAACATTCATGTCAGTGTGTTTGACTTTGCTAACGTTACCCTTTTATAAGTGATAAATGACCAAATTGTAAAATTGTAATGTCAGTTTGTTTTCGAGTAAATAATGGCAGTGTTGATATTAGAATCTAATTCATTAAAGAAGATTTTAATGAGAAGGTTTTAGATGACTTGAAAGCTTGTTCATTACTTTAACCAAACATTTGCACTGAAGTCGCAGTTTTTCTCACTTTGTCCAAAATGGATAAATGATCCCCGATCTACTTCCTGCCACTGACTAATGAACTGTTGATAGAATCTGCTTCAAATCTGGTTATCTTCATCCGACTGGATATTTAAAGTGAGTGGAGACTGATTGCACTGCTGCGGAAACGCTGAGAATTTTATTTATTTATTTTTTCTCCTTATCCCTCCCCGGCTCTCAGCTCAGTGCGACGTGTATGGTTCTCGCTTTGTTTAAAACAAGGCAGTGGAACCTACGAATGTAGTTCCACGTTGTGTTTATGTAAGGAAGAGAGAAAAAAAAAACCTTACCATATTAAGTGATATTTACGTTTGGGAGGCACGCAGCATCAGAAGCCTTCTTTAGATTTGTGCTTGTTTGTCAGTTGGCAGTTTCAGTACTTCGATTCTTAGGATGGTTTGTTGTGGAATACAAAAAAAATATAGAAATAAATAAATCCCAGTAAACATCGCTAGAAATTTGTAGAAATTACTTTTTCTACTGCCTGATATTTATTGTAGCATCTGCTAAGAAAAATGGTATTAAATATTGTTGATCATCTTTCATTAAGCAGCCAGATGCATTCCTCTCATAATTCAAAATCTTTTTATGGTTAGGATTGTTTCTTGCTATCTCTGGTGACTTCACAGGAAGCCAAAGAAAAAGCAAACCACCTCTCCAGTTATTGACTGAGCTAAAATCACAAATGTAAATTTTTGTTTCAGTTTTGAGGAACATTTTTATTGGTCCGGTACCCCATTTTTGAGACTTTTGGTTTCTGTGCACTGTCTGCATAGAGAATTACATAATGAAGTGTGTCAGAGTTCATACTGTACAGCCGCGTTTACTTTGTGAGTGTCCTGACAGTCTTGTGTGGAGTTGAGTGGTGCTAATGGGCGTAATTAGTTCAAATATAAAGTTTAAAATATGTAAAGCGGAGCATCGCACACCTCATCACTTCCATTTTATTGCTATGTAATGGACCTACTGCCATTTGTTTGCCTCTCACATTTTCACGACGCTGAACAAAGTGTCGCCATTTTCGTGGTCTTTTAAAAAGGAACGTAATACGCTGGTGCAAACACATGACCAGAAAAAGGCCTCGACTCATTGACTGCAATTGTTAACCATATCTCTATCACACTGCGCATCCAGTATTTATGTAATCCCATATTGTTATTTGAGAGAGCACAGCTTTCATATAAATGTCTTTTCCTCTCTATGGACCAGTTTCCTTGTTGTAGTTACACGCGCTTACTTCCTTTCCCCTTTTTCCAGGCAGCAAATGTCACCAACTTATTTTGACTCTCCACCAATATCCCCAAAGAACCCGACGTCAGTCAAATGCAAAACACCAAGAGACAAAGGCCAGAACAGCACTGTTGTCAGTCACTTTTTCCAGAAGAGGCCCAGAAAGTCTTCTGGCAAAGACGGCCAAACTGGACGAACACTCGGCCCAAACGACACTGCCACCCGCTTGATTACTGTAAAGGAAGAGCCCAATAATACGGGAGAAGCATCCAGGGAGGACACAGACTTGCTCGGCAGTAGCATGGAGCAAGCGATGCCACATACTTCCTCATCACCGCCAACAGATGTGAAGCCTGTAATCAAAGGTAAAGCATATCTCCGGTACACAAGGTTTGTTGGTTCTGATAGCATCAGTTATGTAACAGCCTGTCCGCACAATCTGGTGATACTCAATACATTATCAGGCTGTTAGTAATGTAGTGGTTCACATAGCTGAGTTTTGCGTCGCTGATCAATCCATGCAACTGGGGTTGCTTTCGCATATTGTTGTGAACTTGAACAGCATCAGTGGGATAGATAATACAAACGAGTACGTCCAAATGAATCCTCGACAAATTTCTAAGCAGAACACAATTTGATTGGCTGCTTGCAGAGTTGAGTAGACGAGCCGTGTGCTGTGAGGCAATGTAAAGTAATGACACAGGGCGGCCATCTTGGAACAGGGATGCTCGCTTATAACATTAGGCAAAGGAGAACGGACCTAAATAACTGTAGATTACTCTCCTAAGTTCTCACCCAATTTGCAAATGGCTTGGTTTGTCAGGTAAACCCAGTGTATATACAACTATGTTGTTTAAAAAAAATAAAATAAAATAAATAAACATTCAGCCTGAATCATAACCATCTTAGATCATTTTCTCCCAAAAACATATAAATATGTTCTATTTTAAATATTACTAGCGTCCCAAAGACGTATTTATACGTTTGTTTTTGTTTTTTTGTTTTATGCTAGTGCATACAAAAGGCTTTGATGCAGCCTCTTGAACTGAAGAGAATGCTTATTATGAAAATGGCCACAGGTGGCAGCAGAGTATAAGAGATCAACCGGGGCCATGTTGCAAAAAGCTCTTTCCCCAACTGTTTTAAACAGATTTGTGAATAATGATGAAACTTAGATTTATTGTAATGCTTATTGCTGCAAAATGAAAACAGAAATATAGTTTTTCCTGATGAAAGAGAGCAATAGAACACAATAGTCTGTGAGCCTTGCAAAATCAGTCAAAATCCAGTAAAACAGCCGGGAGCGAAGGAGGTTGCTTAAGTGAAAATGGCTGGGCGTGAATGAGTTAATGAGCAGTCCCCTATACCAAGATGGCCGACCAGTGTCTATGCTGCTGACTCTATCTTGAGCCAGCTTGTGTTCTTATAGATACCTTTTGGTTACGGTTTTATGGATGCATTTTGATTAATGTGCATTGCTTTAAAAAGAAAACAAAACAAACAAACAAAAAAAATGGTGTCAGTGTGTATTAGTTAGCCCCAAGGGCAACATGAGTATCCCACCAATCGGTTCTAAAAAATTACAAAAACCATATATTTTATTTATTAGTCTAAGTCTAAGTCTATGGTAACTTGCAGAATATACATGTTGAAGCCATTACTGTAAATTTGTCTTCTTGCAGTGGAGTGCCCCGTGTGCTCTGTAAGTGTGTCTCAGCTGTTCATCAACAAACATCTGGACATGTGTCTCACAAGCGGAGAGAAGAAGGAAAGCTTAAGGAGGTAAAGTAACAACAATTGAACACATAATTTAGACAAAAGCAACACAGAAGTATTTACAACATGCATTATAAATACCAGAATACACATTTTTAATTGTGGGAATGCTGAAGAATTCCCACATATGTTATTGTGATTTTATTCTCCACAATTTTTTGCCGCGTCACAACTCCCGCATAATACTTCCAAATATTTACATTGTTCAAATTTCAACCAGCTTCAAAAATTCACGCCTCCTCGGGTATATATCGTCTGATTCCACATTACTTAGTCTTTGCACAATTTAACATGTATCAACTTTTCCCCATTCATTTTCAATGGGACAGTAATTGAACTTTCCACGCCCACTTCCATATAACTTATCATCATTACCAGGTGTCTAATACTGTTTGGTGGCACAGTTGGTAAAGCGCATTGTCCAGTCACCAGGTGGTTATAATTTCATAATTTATCTCTGTGTGCTTTCAGCATTCCCACGCAATTTTTTTTCAGTTTTTTTTTTTCAAATTAACTAGCTCATACCAATCAGTATATGTTAACTATTATTTCTTCCTATGACTTTGAATTGACGCTTGTTGCTCCTTGTTGCCCAGCAAATGAAGATTTGAGGTGTTCTTCTCTCTTTTGAGTCTTACTGCTCTAACTGATTCGTGCTACATTGTGTGCAGCAGATCGATTGTCTTTTAATCACTGGTCATATTTTTGCACCAGCATAGAACACTTCATCTGGATGACACCTTTATGTCACAGTGAAGAATGGTGGTACCTTAAATATTCTGGGCTGAGTGGCAAACAAGACATCATGTGGAGGTCTACTCTTGCAGCAAATAACTTATTGGAAAAAAGTGCAGTCGGGTGTTTTAGGTTGCTGTCTGACAGTGCCAATATTTTTTTTGTAACTGTGTATTTATTGCTTTTGTTCAAAGCAAACTATACTATGCAGCTTTCTAGGCCTTTTGTCATTTTTAGAGCATTAATCATCCCCCAAATTTAGCAGTACTAAAGTATTGCCTTGGGTTTGTCTTCATGATATAAATATAGCGTTCGTTTGTAGACATTTCCATCATATCAGTCCATTGGAGGAGATCACAGTGGCAGGAATGCCGACAATCTGTGGATTAACCAGTTCAAATGTTTCTGTTATAGCTCCTTTGGCAAATCAAGGCAGCCAATGGGGAAGCTGGTGTACAACCTGCTGAGCCTGCAGGAGTTGAAGCGGAAGCTGAAGGAATGCCACCTTCATGTGAAAGGCTCCCGAGATGACATGATCAAAAGGCACAAGGAGTTTGTGCATATTTATAATGCACAGTGTGACTCACTCAACCCCAAATCAGGTGACGGATTGCAGTCCTCCAAAGCTGCTATGTATTTATGCATCTTTTTCTATTATACTGTAACTTAGCAACTCCGAGATGTCAACCTGCGCTGGCGGCCATACGGGATTCATAGAACTGTAGTTTGTTTCCTTCATTGCCGCGTGGGGTTGGGATACATTACTTAGCTGGTGCTTTAAAGCACAGTTGACATGAGCATTCTTATGTGTAGCAAACATGTCAGTTACTAAGTTTTTAGCTCGTGTTTTCTCATGGGGGAGTCTCCACACTGGGAGGGATGACTGTTCTTCTCCTGCGGCCGGGCGGTTGTCCCGGGGCCAAGGAGGTGTGGCTTGCTTCAGTCCGTTTTGAGTGGGCCGGCGGTCTCTGGGATGGCATTCCTCCCTCTGGTGGTTGGCAGTCATTCCTCTCAGTGTGGATGAACTCCTCCTGGATGCCTTTCCTCACAGGGTTCTTCTGTGCCCCGCCATGTTGTGGTTTGCGTGTGTGTCTGTGGGTACGATTATGGGGGTATGGGGGGGAGGGGTGGCTTTTTCTTTTTATTGTATTATGGATGTTTTATTTATTCAACCCTTTCAGTTGCATTTGAATGTATGAAAGGTGCTATATAAATAAAGTTTGATTTGATTCCTATTCCTCAACAGGTGAAGAAATTGCTAAAGAGGTGGAAGCTGCTGAGAGGGTCAAAAATAAGCTGCAGGACAAAGTCAAACCTGTGAGTTGGGAACATCCTGTCGCTGTATATTCATTCTTTAGAATGTCTACATTCAGTGAAAATTGTAGTCGATGTTGTGTATTCATTTTTACTGCTATGTTTTTTGATGATGTAATTTTCTTCTACTTAATTTTTTTTTTTTTTTAAAGATTACTAACGATGATTTCAAACGTGCAGGTGATGGTTTTCTCCAAAAATCACTCCGAAGAAGAAATTGATGAGGTTCACTCAAAATATAGTAAGTGATTTTGTTGTTATTCGGTCCCTGTTTACATATCCGGCCTGTGCTACAATCATCTCAATGATGTCTGATGAATTGCAGCAATTTCAGTTGCCTAGTAACATGTTGGTTTAATACAGTACACTTGTGAGACTGAATCTGCACTGCATACATTTCTCAATTCAAAACGAATATCAAAGCCTGCGGAATTACTGTAGTCAAAGTTCATCTGATTGCTCATTACCATAATTAATTTGCCACAAAGAAGCTGGGTGTGCAAGGCCAAAAAAACAACAACAACAAAAAGTATGTGATGCAAAAGATATTGTTCAATTAGGTAAAATCAGAATAATCTACATTTTGGGCATACATTTCTTTAAAAAAATAAAAATAAAGAAATCAGCACATTAGGTAAAACAATGACCTTTGCAAAATGAACATCCATACAGAAAAAAATGAATATCAGGTGCTGGTTTGTGGCACTTTGGCATTTTGCGCCAAGCCTTTGCAATATATTTCACAGCCTTAAAAGCTTACTTTAAAAAAACGGCGACAACAAAACGCTTCACTGGGGGCACTGTAGTGAGTCACACGGGGTCCGCATCTCTTTCACAGACAGCTAGTCAATATGAGTAGACAATGAACCAGGTCAGTAAGATGTCCTCTGTTGCAATAAAAAGCAGAATTAGATTTTTATGCCTCGTGAGCCGAGGAACAGCTTGTCTTTTGAAGGTCTTTGCAAAGAACACTTATCATACCATGAGACAAGGAGAAAAATTGCAGGTGTTAACTCAATTGCGAAAGGCGCTGAAATGTGCACTTTTTTTTTTTCTAGAGTCGTGAATCTTTTCTAACAATCTACTTCTCTGTTAGAATACATATTAGTGGCCCATAGAACAATGCTGGAATCAGGTTTTTGGCCCCAAAACTTAAAAAAAATATATAAAAAAAATACTCTTAGAGGGCAACGTACATAAGATGCAAAAGTTGTCTTTGTTGAATAATCATTGCTAAGAAATGTGTCATAAATTTTTTCCGGACTAATAAGAGTAGTTACCGATACCATTAGTACTTTTGTTACATGAACCCCGCACAGATCATTTTAAAGAAAGACTTGTATATATTCAAATACTCTATAGCATTTTTCCTTAGAATTACATGAAATTAATGGCAATTTTCTACTTCCTGATCATAAAACGGCTTTTGCCACTGTCACGAATATCTATACCTTGAAATAAGGCCTGGTATCGTCTAGGTATAGATTAATTATTAGTGCACTAACTCAATATTTTGTTGAATATTGTCATCTGCATTTTTTAAGACGAACAGCGGAACATAGATCAATTTAAAATGGCGTTAACTGCCGGGAACTATTTACTTCACATTTCAGTTATTTATAAGAGATGCTGCTGAACTTGCTGTAATTAAAACCAAAGTATGTAAAAATTTAATATTTCAGGTATTTTGACATTTAGTAAACTATTTACTGTAGAATACAATAGGTAGCTATTTACTTGTTTTAAGTTTTCATTGAAATTTTTCAGACATGCTGATGAATTTGGGACCACCCTGAACTTTTTATTAGAATTTTGAAACAAAGATGTCTATTGATTTAAAAAAAAAAAAAATGCATTAATAATAATAATAAATAATTTTGCAAATCTGAAATGTTGTTCAATAAACATATCTTTAAAGTCGTTTCACCAATAAAAAAAAGTGTTAAAATTGAAACCAATATTTACCCTTTTAGTGAAAGTGAAATATCTGCTCTAAATATTGATTATTGTCCTTCTTGAATACCGGTACTCACAATCGGTATTGTTCTGATACGTCACCCGATATAGGTACTCGTCCATCCCAATTCTAATGTTGACAAACTGTAAAAGAGACAATAATGTGCCTATAGACTAGTCCAAATAGTATAGAACCAACACCAGAAACAACAAGCAGAGTTGTTGTCTTCAATGTGCAGTTGAGCAGCTAAGATTGGAATGAAAAAAAACAAAAAAAAACCTGTTTGATGATGCACCTCATCCTGCCTGTGCTCAGTGAGTTCACATTATCTGCCCAAAGCCAAACATACTCAAGTAAATCCTGCCTGTGCTCCATTTTTATCTTTTTTGGGTAGATGTCAAACATGGATTGCACCAAATGTTTTCTTGTTAACAGTCATGTTGACGAGAACTTCGAAAAAAAAAAAAAACCTTTGAAAATAATTAAAAAATGTATGTGAGTCACAGGAGGAGGCTTCTAATAATAGCTGAACTGCTGTGATAACCTCTTGATTTATCACAGGAGGATGCGGGTGAGTCACACTGCCAGCGTAGGGAGCCGGCAGATAGGAAAGTCTGTGTAGCGCTCGCGTGCGCTTGCAGCCTTTTGTCAAAACAAGCCGTGTATCATTTGTAGAATCAACAGCTGCTTATTCAACATGGTTAACAAATCTGGAAAGACAAAACAGTGCAGTTCACCATTGTAAACTGTCATTGTCAGTAATGCTTGAACTTTTTTTTTTCCCATCTAACTTTTATTCATTCGCTTGTGTTCGGAAATGTTTCCAATGAATTAGCAAATGGATAATGTATGATAATTAAAAATTCATTCACTTTCATTGGCGCTTTACGTACGCCAGGAATGACCCAGCAGCCTTCCAAGCGCACTCTACCAGCCATTCCAACGGCCTTCTCATGCGTCATTATCTTCGCAGGGAAGCAGCACAGCAACGACTTCAGTCGACTGGTTGCTCAGGTTCGGGGTCGCCTAGATACAACCAGGCAGACTCGGATAAAGGAGGAGGAGGCAGCGGCGGGAGGTGAGGAGGCGGAGCAAACGCCTTCGGCAGGTATTGGGACCCTTAAGATATTCTCTTGTAAGTTTTCAAATCTCCGGTTAAAATTCTCCAAGTATTTTGGAACGTTTCCATCATTGACACATTATGTAGAAAGGGTCGTTGACTTTTGATTGGTTTAGAATTCCTGTTAGTATTTATCCAGCGTGTTGAGTTTTTGTTGACATTTAACATTTCATGTTCGTGAAGTAACAAAGCTAAAAAAGAAAAAAAAAAAGATATTTGGGGTAATATCAAGTGTGATACTATTTCATTACATTGTTGACTAACATAATCATAACATAATCAGGGTTTCCGCGGGTCATAAAAAAAATCATAAAAGTCATAAAATGGATTTTGCCAAAAATTGAAGTCGTAAATGTCATTACGAAGTATGTTGTCGAGAGGTAAATAAAAATGGAATTACAATTGTTGTTTATGCTTCATTTAACATATGTTGTGTCAAGGAGTCACTATAACACAATTTAGCAAAAACAAATGTGATAAAAATATGTGTTTGTTTGACCCGATGACTAACAAAATGGCCTGGAGGTGCTTCATGTTCCAAATATCTGAATTTGAGAAGAATAATATAAAGTTCCTGTCACCAATATCCATCATGAAACACCAATGTCACCTAGTGGCAGAAAATTACCTCAACACAAATCAGTGTTTCACCCTCATTTTAACCATAGCTGTAACTTCATGAATTATTTACTATAAAATTACTGTTATCAGTGATTTGTTGTTATCAATATCTGTCCACTTTTATTTTAATTGACGAGTACGAAAAACTTGAAAAATATATTTTAATTTACATTTAGAACAGATACAGTATAATGTGCGATTAATTTACAATTAATCACGTCTGAACTATGAAAATCATGCAATTATTTATGATTATTTACTGACAGCCCTAATATATAAGTATATGCATATATGTGTGCGCGCATTAATGTATATGCAGTATGATGTGGGCATTTAGTTTAAAGAGATACTTGACTTATTTAGCCATTTTTGGCAGTCAAACATGAATATTTTGCCTATAATAAATGTGATATTTTCATTATTTTTCATATACAATTAGTACCTTTAAGAACACATTTTGCAACTTGCTGTCGACTGAAAATGACATCACAAGGGCTCAGGTAACCAATCACAGCTCAGCTTGTGAGTGTCACATGACCAAACCTAGAAAACAGGTGAGCTATCATTGGTTACCTGAGCCCTTGTGATGTCATTTTCAGTCGACAGCAAGTTACAAAATGTGTTTTTAAAGGTACTAATTGTAGGTGAAAAATAATGAAAGTATCAAATTAATTACAGACAAAATATTAACTTTTTATTGCTATAATGGGCTAAATAAGTGAAGTTTCATTAAAACACATTCATTAGGTTTGATGATAACGGCAGAAACCATGATGATGAAAATGAAAAATTATGTTATCTTGTATCATTCAGCTCAAGTTGCAGAATCAAGTCATTCCATGGATATCAAGTCTGAGGAAGCAGAGGAAGAAACGGAGCCTTTTACCAGAGGCATTTTCTTGTCAAACAGCCCCACTTACAACGACATGTCTGACAGCAGGTAAATCCTCCAGAAGAAACTTGCACGTGACACCCCAAATTTTTTTCTTGAGACTTCCTTGGAGCCTGAATTTTTAGCCCCTTGGAGCTGTTAAGTAAATTGTGGCTGTACTTGAGGTCTTTGCTGGCTGGCTGTGCTATGTGAGATGTGTGGCATGCCTGGTAGAATGCTCGCAGATTTTTTTGCACGGAAGTGCAAAACCACAAATTGACTGCAAAAGAGATGTCTGGCCTACCTTGTAGATGCTGATGATGTGCTGTAAATCATAAGAGCTGTCCCTAAGCACGGATTTGATAGCAGTCTTTCAAATGTGTACAGGAGAATCAGTGTCCAACAAGTCTGAATGCAACCACCATTTTGTGAGAAAATAAAATATGCATGATATTCGTGCAAGATGTCCACGGTGTATTTCATGTGAGCTCAGGTCAGCTAGTAGATGATTGTGTTTTTTGTTTTGACTTTTTGAGACTTGTTTATAATCAATAAGCGAGACTCAAAGTAAGTCCTCTACATAATGCATTTGCATTTCACTGATTCACATTGGTGTTTGTTTGTTTGTTTGTTTGTTTTTCTTCCTGTGGAACCGCTCTCTATTCAGTATTTGGAAAAACAGAAAAACGTGACTTATTTGTGAATTTTGTGCCTTGTGGCCTTTCTGAAATGCCCTATGATGTATAAAGTAGAAAGTATGTTGTGTGTGTGCGTGTGTATAAAATGTATAAATATAAATAAGACACAAGCTTTGTATGTTGAAAATGAGGGTAGTTAAAGGGGACGTCAACCTCCCCAAAATTTCTTGACAATAATATATTCTATGCAGCCCCACTAGTCTAAATACAGTATTCTGTTTAAATCATTTCCTCCCAATAACATGTAAATACATTTTTTAAAGGTTTTTTTTAGTGTCCCAAAGACGTATTTATACTAGAGCTTATGCTAGAGCATACAGAAGGATTTGATGCAGCCTCTCAACAGCAAAGAAGGGTTGCAGAAATGGTAGTTATTACATAAACGGCCAGCAGGTGGCAGCAGAGCAAAAGAGATCAACCAGGCCATTTTGAAAAAAAAAAAAAAATTACTCACAATTTTAAATAGATTTGTGAAAACTGACAAAACTAGGCTCTATTCTAATGCTAATGCAATTTTTTTTCTGATGAAAGAAGAGACTTTAATCTTTCTTTTGATAGGTTCCATGTTTTTATAGCAATAGAACACAATATTCTGTGGACCTTGCAAAATCAGTCAAAATCCAGTAAAACAGCCGGGAGCGAACGGGATTACGTCCGTGAAAATGGCTGGGAGTGAATGAGTTTAATATTGAGTTAGTGGAATATGAGGTAAGTAGAAAAACCCAGCAGTTTTTTTTTTGTTTTGTTTTTTATCAATATCAGAAGGCAGCCATTTTGCCACTTGCTGTCGAGTGAAAATGACATCACACTTGCGCAGGTCTCAGGTAACAACCAATCACAGCTCAGCTTCCAAAAACAGGTGAGCTTTGATTTGTTGTTGCCTGAGCCCTGAGCGACTGTGATGTCATCTTCAGCCGACAGCAAGTGGCAAAATGGCCACCCCGAAATGGATACAAATGGCTAGATTTTGCTGCATAACTCATATTCCCCAAATGTAATATTAATCAGAATATGATGTTTAGACTAGTGAGGTCACATATAACATTATTGTCAACACATGTTTAAGGTTGACTTCCACTTTAATGGAAGTTACTAAGAATCTTTGCTGCATGTGCGTATACACGCTAGCTAAGTTTTCACATTTTTGATCTTTTCACTTCAATTAAAAATGTTGTCAATTAGTCGACAATTGTTATGATTCATCGTTCGAGACATAAAACTTAAAATTGTCCAAGTCTTTAGAATTTAATGGAGCACTAAAGCGTAGTGTTCTATTGTTTTACCATGATAATTGACAAAGAAGAAAATGGAGTCCCTCTGTTCTTTGTTACAGAATCTCCGTACAGCATTAAAAGTTAATACATCGATACACTATAACTGCCTTGCCGATTAATTTGTAGTTTAATGATGACATGGATCAATTGTTTATAAATGTGAACAAATCAGAGGCGGACTAGGTGTACTTGCATGATCCTTCTGTTGTGTTGAGTGTTTGTCTGTGGCAGTTCTCGCATCTCCTGATCTCCTCCTGATGCGTATTGAAATGCAATGAGCACATGCATGATGATGCGTATGAGCAAATGCAATGAGGAAACCTGTTCATCACAGCTGCAGGGAAGAGTTTCACGCTGTGTGTGTGTATATGATATGACGTTTACTTTTATAAGTTCTTAGTGTGAAGTCTGGCAGCAATTAAGATTCAGCGCAGTGCATGCAGTCCAAGCCACAAACTTTATTAAAGCCATGTGTTAACTTGCCACAGTAATTCCACATCGTCAGTCAAATTGAACTGATTTTCTCATTCTTCTTCCTCTTTTTTTTTTTTTTCCCCCACCTTCAGTTCACTTTCGGACATCTGCGCACCAGAACCTTCCATAATCGAGTAAGTCATTTCAACCGTTAAAAAAAAATAAATAAAACATAAAACAAATGTAAAAAGTCTTTCATTTTTTTCAGTGTTTTTTTTTTTTTTTTTTCTAGTAGATGTAAGCGTGAGTCCCAATTTGGAACTGGGCATGCACTGTACTTAAATATAATCACGCATTCTGGGTTATGACATGAAGCACATCATGTGTGAACACAGGCTATGTGTGTCAAACTCGAGGACCAGGGGTCGGATCCTGGCCACCATGTTTTTGTGGCCTGGCTGCTAACGTAAACAAAGTGAGACACTTGACAGACATGACAAAAGGGATCAAGGAAGAGCATGACAAAACAAAGTCTTTAAAAAGAAAAAAAAACCCAAAACAAAACAGATCACCACTAACGTAAGCGTATTGCATTCACTTAAGAAAAAACAAAAACAAAACAAAAAAAGCTTTGTTTTTTTGAGTGTATAGATTTTTTTTTTCAGTTTTTTTTTTTTTTTTTGAATATTTGTTTTCTGTAATTAAAAAAAGCAGGCAACAGGAGGAAAAATTAATCAGATAAACAGGGGAAAAACTATTATTAAAAAATATATATATTATAAATTATGGAATATTTTTTTCTTTTTTTTTGAATAATTATTTTCTGTTTTTTTTTAATGGTTTTCCCTATTTTTCTGAGTAATTTTCCTCTTGTTTTGCTAAATATTTGTTTCCCTGTTTTTCTGAATATTTTTTTATGACATAAAAAATATTCAGTAAAACAGAAAAAAAAAATATTCCAAAAATCAGAAAAAAATTACTCAAAAAAACAAAGCTCCCCCAAAAAATAGTCAGAAAAACAGGAGTTCTCCCACAATAGGGCACAATAGGATTGGCTGCTTGCAGAGTTGAGTTAACCAGCCCTCTTTGAAGTTAATTGCCTCCCATTATCTTTTTTTTTTTTTTTCCCCCTTCCCAGTACAATGGAGGAGGACAGAGCAAGACGAGATACTACAAACACAGATGCCTTTTAATGTGCATTTTCCTTAAAAAAAAAAAATAATAATAATACTGATAGAAATAAAGTTGTCAGCATGTACTAGTTAGCCCCAGTGACAATATGAGTAGTTCTTGGGTCTGTTTAAAAAATAGCTTACCAGTGATGAGATTTACTGAGAAGAATTAAAACCCAAATAGTTGACAAAAGTGTAATTTCAGAGCTGTAATTTTAATACCGGGAAAGCGCAATATTTTTGCCCGCATATATCGTCACAATCGAATATTGGCCCATGTCTAATGGCAAACTGTAATCCCAAAACATTGTTTTTGAGAATAAGTGGCTTACAAAGATAAACGTTTACATACAAATAAGTTTGTCAGTTGACAACACTTACTACTTTCCTGTTAGCCAGGATTTTGGCGCCATCATGGTATTACAGAAAGAGCACTAAAATAGGCATGTAGGTGAGTTTTCACAAATAGCTAAGGATCGCTTCCACGGGAAAAAATACAGCAATGGTATTGGTTCTTTTTTACTTGGAATCTTGTTGATTCATGGTCTGCTTCCTTTGAAAGCTGGCAAGTTGCTGCTGTCGGCCCAGTGTTATCTTCCCACACTGTAAATGTCATGTTTGTAAAGTTCTCAATAGGATGTGAGGTGGGAGCACGTTGCCGGCCAATTGGATTGTTTGCTGGCGTGCCGTGTTAAAAGATCAGTTGCTCCCTTGGCTTCTGTACACTTCCTAATGTATTTCTTGCTGCTCACAGTTATTCAGACTTCTGTTTTCAAGCTAAACATTCAAAATCACGAGTTCAGACTAGGTGGAGACTTGGAGATTGGGTCATGTCACTTTCACGGAAGGAAGCGGGAAACAAAGGCTTAATCTCCGCATTGCAGATTGTCATAGTTGGCGAGTCAACTGTTGTTGTTTTTAGTTAAATTACGCATGCATACAATATGGGCCCATTGCCTGGCCGCTATCGCCCACTCTGTCGTCATTCTAGCATCCACTCGCCACGTGGACTTGTGACCCAAATTCCGGTGCTGGAATGTTATTTTTCCTGCCAATAAAGTCAAAAAGATAAAGAGACATGGGACACCTTGTCATAGGCTGTAAACTGATATCGATCTTGACTCCTTTCTTGTGAGGCATTTGCGCTTTAACAGGTTCCACATGTGGCCGTTGCAACTTCTCGGTGGTTGTCACAAAGATGTGGAACTTGGGCAACATCAGCGGCTGGAAATTTTTGACCATAATAAGCTTTGAAAAAAAAAAGTGCACATGTGATAAATGGTGTTGAAATGAAATGAACCTATCTTAGTGTACATATCCTGTAAATAACAGTATGATTTGATCATTAAGATGATGGCAAAATGAATCCTGTCAGTCCTAATTTAATTAAATTGACCTCAACTCATTTACTCCCAATAACGTATAAATACGTTTTTTTAATGTTCTAAGTGTCCCAAAGACGTATTTATATTTATTTATTTTTTTGTTTGTTTGTTTATGCTAGAGCAGGGGTGGCAAACTGCAGTCCTCGAGGGACGGAGTCCTGCAGGTTTTATAGATTTCCCTACTCGAAGTGCAGCTGATTCCAATTAACAGGCTCGTTACCAGGCTTCTGCAGAGCTTGCTGATGAGCTGATCATAAATCATTTGTGTTGAAGAAGTGAAATAACCAAAACCTGAAGGACTGTGGCCCTCGAGGACCGGATCTCGCCACCCCTGTTAGAGCATACCGAAGGCTTTGATGCAGCCTCTCAACTGCAAAGAACGGTTGCAGAAATGGTAGTTATTACACAAACGGCCAGCAAGTGGCAGCAGAGCAAAGGAGATCAACCAGGGCCATCTAGAAAAAAAAGCTCAATGACTTACAATTTTAAATAGATTTGTGAGAACTGATGAAACTTAGCTCTCTTCTAATGCTAATTGCTGCAAAACGGAAACAGATAGGAACATACTTTTTTTTTCCTGATGAAAGAAGAGACGTTAATCTTTCTTTTGATAGGTTCCATGCCTTTAAAGCAATAGAACACAATATTCTGTGGGCCTTGCAAAATCAGTCAAAATCCAGTAAAACAGCCGGGAGAGAACGGGACTGCTTCTGTGAAAATGGCTGGGAGTGAATGAGTTAAAAAGAAAAAAAATCTCGATGACATTTCACCAATTGAGTGAAAATAATTTGATGTGCAAAGGGAGAAATGATTCCTGAAGGCCAAATTTGCTGTTTTCTCTCCCTGTCCTCAAAAGGACAGAAATGATTGGAAGACATATGTGAATACATCACTAATTGTCTTTTAATTAGATGGCATGCACTCGTATCTCTGCAGGGAGGTTTTAAACCAGTTGAATTGTAATGAATTTGCTGGTGACAAAATTAGAAGGCTGTGTGCCGAGATAGCGGGTATATTAATTGTCGGTCACCCCAGCAGCATTCTAGTCGAGCGCAGATTCACTTGGACAGTGTAGCCGCTTAGCATTAATTAAAGATTTTTCATGTTAGTGGGTTTGTAAAGTCCAGGTTAATTGGTAGTCACATTTATCTCATCTTATTTTGTCTTTTTGTGTTCATAGAAATGTGAGCCACGGAAATGATAATGAATAGGTGGTGACTTTGGGAGTTGGCTGATGTTGAATAATATGTTGAGCTCTGCAGTTTTGCCTCATATTGTTAGCGTTATCAAGCAGCAGAAGAGAATTTATGCTCGCAGTATTTTATTTATTTATGTATTTATTTATTTATTTATGGTCACATTTGCTGCTGTAATAAACATTTTTGTCCTGGGAAATAACACTATAATAGACAGTAAAAATAAAAAAAAAATACAGTGATAACAATTAACTAGAATGTAAAGAAACACTGTGCATTCTGATTAATTAATTTCGGTTCCTTGTGTGGGCAGCTTGGCCACCGGGGGGCAGTATATTAGTCATGCAGGCAAATGTTTTTTCCACAGAGGATAAAGAATATATGGCGGTGAGTATTGTTACAAAATTATTAAAAATATTATTATAATATAAATGTAAATATGATTATGGTAGTAATAATTTATTATTATGATTATTATGATTGTTATTATTATTATTATTATTATCATTATTATTATTATTATTATTACAACATTTTCAGGTGTTTGTCCAAAAGGAAAAAATGGACAAATGAAAACAAAACAAACCAAATTGTTGTTGTTTTTCTTCACAACTTCCTCCCCAGATAGCAAAATTCCACTAATTAGCTGTAGTAAAACTGTAGTAAGAAGAGCAATGGTAGGACTTACGTATCTACAGATAAGCTGCAACTTATTTGTGCAGTAAAAATTGTGTGTGCAGCTCCCAATTGGTCAGTAATATCAATACCTTCAAACAGAAAGCTTGCGTGTAAGAACTAAGAGGATTAGTGCTAAATAGCTATTAATGCTAGTGCTAGCTAGCTAGATACTGGTGCTAGCTCAACTCAACTGAGATCAGTTTTGGATTCTGCACTGAAAAATTAGTTAACTCATTCACTGCCATTGACGGAAAAAGACGTCAAATGATGTATTTTTGCCTGGCTGGCAGTGAATGTGTTAAAAACGGCTACGACAAAAAATGTTGTTGCCCAGTGTAATGTGTTCTGTCCTCAATGGCCAGATTGGACCCCTCGACAGTCCTGTACCGGCCCATGTTTGACACCCCTGATATACATCCTTGAGCCTTAATACACACAGCACACTAGGTCCCATTATAATGTATATCTTCCTTGAGTATCTTCAGTAGCTTATAAATTGCAGGAAGCAGTCACGGCATAGTGCATGTAAATGCCAATGTTTCAATGTTTAGTGCAATAAAAGGCACAATGTTTTCTCCCAAAACAGTTAAGCATCTGCTGGGAGTCAGTTCCAATTAAACTGTGCTTTTCAGGGGATGTCTTGAAAAGAGAGATGTTGGATATTTCCCCCTGCCCCATACGAAAATGACCAAATGTTCTTCTGAGCAGTGTCATGACGAGGACGTCTGTCAAAAAGCGGACGTCTGGCTCCCGGAAATCCGCCGCCGCTTCAACGAGCGCCTTAGGGAAACGGCAGCGTAAAAGGTGACGAGGGATTGATTGAAGATGGAGGACCAAAGAAAGACTGCACACATTCCAGACAAAACTGGATGAAATTGGAAGAATTTTCAAGAGCATGTTTGTATGAGCCGTGTCTTTTTGCACTTAACGTGTCTTTTGTGGCCCTCCGTTTTATTAGTTTCATTTTTTATGCTGCTCGTTTTTACATCAATTGTATTCTTTGTTCAAAATTCCAAGCTGTCTGTGTGATGTGGATTTTAGTTCAATTGTAAATAAAACAGTTATTGATCAGATCTCACTTTAGCAATTTTGTGTTTTAATATGTATTAAAAAAATACAAAACAAATACTTGCAAAAGAAACAGGATAAATGAAAACATGCATGTAGTATAATTAGTAGGAGTGGAAAGAAGTCAAACTTACATACTCCAAACCATTATTAAAAACAAAATTTTAGTACTTTACTGGATTTGTTCTCATGCACTCTAAAAAGAGAATTGTTGAACCGATTGAATAAAATTGCTTCAAGTGGTAACTCACGATTTAAGTTAATCCAAAGTGAATATATTAAGTTGAATTATTAATTCGTTAAACTTAATATATTCACATATTGAATATTTTGTTACTTAAATTAATCCAAAGTGGATATATTAAATGTAATTAATTAGTTCATTAAATGTAATATATTCATTTTGGGTTAACTTAATTCAATCGTGTGTTACCATTTGAAGCAATTTTTTTAATTGGTTCAACAATTCTCTTTTTAGAGTGTATATTACCCTAAATACATTTACATACAACACTCTCCATTTGTTTGGGTAAATAATCTAACATTGGCTCTGTCGCTTTTAAACCCAGTGCTGGGTTAGGTTTTTCACACAGTTTGGGTTACCTTTTTTAAAATCCAGCAATTTTATGAGTGCAGGAGCTCTTTCTTTTGGATTCCCTTGGACCCTCCTCATCCTGGTCACCACCTCTCCCTGGCCCATTCCCTCAGGTAGGTGCTATCGAACTATACACACAAAAAATCAGCAAAAATTCCAAGACATAAATAGCTTCCCTTTGAAACAGGATGCGGCTGTTCTATCATGTTTGGGTTATTGTCAGGCCAACTAAAGCTGATAAAAACACTCAATTGGATTTCATCCTCTTTGATGGAAAAAAAAAAATGACTGAGGTCATTGAAATTTAATCAATCCAAAGCTGACGGAAAGCTCGGGTTCAAGCAAGTGTGTCCACACACGTGGAGGAGATGTGTTTATGTAGATGTGGATGAGGAAGAGCGAACTTAATCTTGATTGAAAACAGAGTTTGGACAGAAAGCGACACTCCAGAATCTTATCTCTCCCATCGGGCCGAGCTGACGGACAAATGCTGGACTCGTACCTACGCTGCTCATTACACCTCCTTTGACTTCTCCTTCGCAGCGCGCTGCTGTTTACCTTTCTTCCACTTAGCATGGATTGCACCCCCGCTCGGAACAGCACTCGGGTCCCAACCGGCTCCTGATTCTGACCTCATTTCAGAGAGACGTGACACCAAGACCTGACAAGAATTCCATACTCGTAATGGTCTCGAGGAAAGACTCGAGACAGCATGGTCGCTGTTTTTTCACATGCTGAAAGACGTTCGCTATCTTTGAAAACCTCATAACGATGTGGGAATTATGTGTCGTGTCTCTCTCAAATGCCCTGCACAGTTGTGATGGCCTCTTTTTTTAATTTAATTTTTATTTTTTTTAAAACTCATTACCCTCCCTTCCTTTGGACTGGCCAGAAGTAAATTCATAGTCATGGTGAAAGGTTATTTTAGTTAACTAAAACTAATGAAAAAACTAAAATTCAAATAATTTAATTAACAAAATAAAGTAAAAACGAAAATGTTTTTTAAAAAAACGCAAATTAACTGAAACTACATTTTATGTTTACAAAACTATAACTATAATTATAGCAAAAATGTTCTTCGTTTTCATCTTTGGGAATTTAATGCATGAGTCTTTGGGGATGATTTTAAATGATTTTAAGTACATTTATTTTGATATTAAGCGGAATAAGGAAGATTGAAAATGTGTCACACAGAAGTGACGTCGTCTCGCAGCAGCCACTAGAAAAGCGCCTTCAGATGATGTCACTCCCATGGTGTTTTTTAAATATTGCGCACAAGTAATACACATTTAAAAAAAAAAAAAAAAAAACTAAACCTAATGCTGAAACAAAACTAAAAGGAAGCATTTATTAAATAACTAAAACCACCCTGAAAACTAATTAAAACTGACTAAAAAAACAAAACTCAAAACGATGTGTACTCGTGTTAACTCATTCAAACCTAAAAACTTATAAATATGTTTTTTAATACTTTGTCCTACACTCCCAAAAACGTATTTACACGTTTTTAATGTTCTTAATGCTGGAGCATACAGAAGGCTTTGATACAGCTTCTGACATGACGAGGTCATTTAAAGCAATGACAGTCATTCCAAAAAGAGGCAGCAGGTGGTAGCCAGAGTATAAGAGATCAGCCGGAGCCATGTTGCAACAAGCTCTTTTTGCCATTGTTTTCACCAGGGATATAAATAATTAAACTTTGCTATATTCTAATGCTAATTGCTGCAAAACAGAAACATATACAAATATACTACTACATTGCTTTTCCTGATGAAAGAAGAGACTAATCTTTCTTTTGGTAGGTTCCATTTTTTTTTATAGCAATAGAACAGAATATTCTATGGAGCTTGCAAAATCAGTCAAAATCCAGTAAAACAGCTGGGAGTGAAGGGGGTTGCTTCAGTGAAAATGGCTGGGACTGAATGAGTCCATCCATCTTGCCATCAGCGATTATTCCAATAGGTCAAGTGGAATTGGCTTAATCCTGTCGGAACACAAGAAAACGGCTTATTGGCTGAAAGTAATTAAAGCGCAGAACGTGATCAAGATGAATTGTTTTGAGAAAAAGGCTTGGTTATGATGGGTATATGCTTCAAATAGAGAATGAGGTTGTCCAGGCTGCTTGACAAAATCGTCAAGATCGTATTAAATTCTGATTAAAAATCTTGTTTTCGTTGAGTATTGAATCCCTCTACCCTTTGACATTAGTGGCGACGAAAGAAATGATTGCCTGAGATCCGAAACAAGAAAAGACAATCTTGTGCATTTATATGCAATTTACAGATCATGCAATGTATGAATATGCTAACATTTGATTTCTTTTGATACCCCAAACACTGATTGCCTGATCTCACCAGACAGGGTTGACAATAATAATAATCAGAGGATGGGTTATATAAATCGAAAAGATCTGCTTACATTCCTGCCTCCTGACACATTTTGCTTGACATTATTTTGGAAGGATCCGCGATAGCCAAAGTTTAGCATGCTGACTTTGGCCTGCTCGTTGTTGACCTGCGTTCTTGAGGACTTTAAAAAAAAAAGAAAGAAAAAAAGCTTGTTTTCATTACAAAAATATGAATATGCACATTTTAGACTACAGCTTGAAAGTTTATCAGGATGGGGATTGACCAAGCATTGGATTTGGTCTTCGCACTCTTTGTATCAGAACGATTGCATGCCAGATGGGGGACCATTTCTGTTTTGCTAATTGCGTCCCGTCATTGTCACACTTCCAACATGATTTGTGCATAATAAGGGCTAACATATGCACACTTAATGGGATTCAATCTGCTGGTGTGGGGTTTTGAGGAAAACATGCATGGTTTTTGCTTATGTGTACATACACACGTTCCATCTAATTGGACGCAAGGGCTGCCTATCGCTTTTAATTGACAATGTCAGCCAGCATTCATTTTTATTACTGTGGTTGTAATGTGGATTACATCCATCCATCCATTTTCTTAACCGCTTATTCCTCACAAGGGTCACGGGGTCGTTGGAGCCTATCCCAGTCAATCCAGGTAATGTGGATTACATGAATGTAAATTATTTCCAAATTGTGACTGTAGCTAAAAGCTCACCTGTGGATGATTGTCAGTGCCAAAGTTTATCAAGGTTTTGATGAACTCCTCCTGGGTGCCTTTCCTCACAGGGTTCTTCTGTGCCCTGCCATGTGGTTTGCGTGTGTGTCTGTGGGTACGATCATGGGGGGAGGGATGGCTTTTTCTTTTTATTGTATTATGGATGTTTTAATTGTCCAGCACTTTGAGTTGCATTTGAATGTATGGAAGGTGCTATATAAATAAAGTTTGATTGATTGATTGATTATCCGATTATTTCCTGAATCGCTTGCAGGTTTTTTTTTTTTTTATAGTTGTGGATTTTTCATTACAGTTACTTTTTGCTACATTTGGGATTTTTTTTTCCAAAACTATTTATAAAATTATTTTTGTTTGTTTTTTTAATGCTTTGGTTTTTTTTTAAGTGTCAGGTTTTTTTTTTTCCTGTTAAATATATTGTAATATTTTTTTAAGTGCAAGATGAAACAAAAAAAGAAAAAGTTATATAGTCACTTATAAGACAATGTAAAGTACAATCCCAAATGACTTTGACGGACCTTCTGTTCGGCCGTACATTAATACTGAATAAATGTTTAGCATAAATCACTTAAGTGTATGATATTAAAATTGACTTTTTTTTTGTTAGAATAATATTTGGTTTTAAATTTATAAATGTAAAATGTAGTTTCAGTTAGTAGTTTTTTTTCCATTTTTTGTTTTCTTTTTTCCATTTTTGTTTTCTTTTGTTATTTTTTTTTTTCCAATTTTAGTTTTAGTTATTTTGCTAGTTTTTGTTAACAATACAGTAACCTGCAACTAAAGTAAACAGACAATTGTAACATCTTAGCATGTAATATGGTAGGTTTGAGATCATAGTGTCCATTATAACTTACAATATAAATAAAAAATCATGAAGTTAACTTTATTGTGTACAGTGCATTTTAAAAGTATTTCATTTTATGTTACAGCCTTATTCCAAAAATCGATTCAATCCATTTTTTCCTTAAAATACTACACACAACACCGCATAACGAAATTCTATTTTATAGGGGGTGTCACATGATGTACGTCAGTCACAGCCTTGTGTGCGCAGGTGCATCTTGTTTCCACTTTCCAAAGCCTAATTGGAGCAGGAAGAGCACTCCAGAGCACTCTTGACCTCATACTAGGGCAACAGTTCGTTTTTCATCAGGACGGCCCTCAGCACACAGCTAAGATATCACAGGAGTGGCTTCGGGACAACTCTGTGAATATCCCCGAGCGACCCGGCCACTTGAATCCTGCACTGAACATCTCGGGAGTGATCTGAAAATGGCTGACGTTCCACTTCCAACATGGTAGGTGCATCCGCAAAGTATAAGGGCAAATGCTGTGAATACACGGAGCTACAGTATATTTAAGTTAGCTTCCCATAGTGATGTCAATACACGACGTAAACGCGTATGTAATGTTTCTTACATTTTTTTGTCTCGCTCTTGAGTGTTTAAAAACGTAATTACAGCCCTGGGAGTAGAAAAAGTTCTCTGAATTTGACCACAAGTCATGTTTTTTGATGACTTCTTTTACGTTAAGCTTCGCCGTCCCCGTGAGGACAAAATGGAGCACGGCACGTAAACCTCTGAGATCAATAGTCCCGTCCAGTGTGACGTCACGTTGAAGCGCGCCCCTTGCGGTGGAGAGCAGGGCGTCAATGCGAGTGTATTAGAAAACAATCAGAAAACAGGTACAGTGGGTACATTAACCTCTGATTGTAAATTCGAGGCAGACGAGATGAATGTGACATATTATCTTTAGTGAAACAAGCATTTATATTTTTTCGCACAAGTATTCAAGTAATTTTTAACAAAAAGTTAACGATTTAACACGATGATCACAATTAACACTTTAACTCGGGCTTGATTTCTGCTGAGGAATGTGTTGTAACGTGCGGTCTGTTTGTTAGCAGCTAGCAAGCTAAGATAGCTCGAAGACCGATATACAGCAAGACAAGTATATCCGGACACAAACGATTTCATGAATGACAATTTACACCATGAAAGTAGTCCTTGACATATTCAAGCAAAACAACATCCCTTAAGCTTCCCCTTCCACTTTGCCCTCAAACAAACTCAATTTTTTTGTAGCTAGCAGCTCCAAACGACTGGTTTACATGAGTCACAGTAATGTAGTGTCCTACTCGTTTTTTGTGACACTTGACATATTTCCCACCTTTTAACAAAAACGCTTGCCGAAAATCACGCTCTCTACATTCATTTGTTATGGGATGTTTGCCCTCCGGGAGGCGCAGTGGGAGCGGTGACGTCAACTGGAAGAGTCTATAGAGAATATGTACACGTAACATGATACCCGCAGGGACTCAGTCGTGTTTCTTTTAGCTAAAAAATCAACAACAAAATCTTACAAATGAGCCTGTGGTGTATCACCAGTGCTGGTTATCGAGGTTATCATATGGCCTCTGTGGAGAGCAGAATGACGCAAGCTCACGAGATGAAGTGAAATACAAACCTTGTTTTTGGTCACTGGATTGTGATTATTTATGATCAAATGTCATTTTCAACTTGAGGATCTTAATGAAAGTCAAGATCATCTCATCGCACATAAAAACTATCCAATGATGATGTTGGTGTTGAGTGTTTTGTTCAGCTTGAACCAGCCAGAGAAACAGTTGTTGTATTTGTAGTAGTGATAAATTTTACAGTTAATTCAGTCTAATTAAGTAATCAGTTCATTTTAGTCGTTAAGTTCGGAATCTTTAGACAGTAAATATTTTTGGAATATTATGGGACTGATTTGGGAAGATGTCAAATAGTGATTGCTAAATGGTATGTTCATTCAACATGTGACATTTGATAGAGCACCGCAAGTTCAAAAAGAAATTTGAAGTGATGAAACTGGAAGTATTAGTGGAAGACAAACATAGTACTGCCTTACAGTGTTGATACAGTTACCTTTGAAAATGAAACTTTACTGATTACTTGACTTTAAAAATATCTTAATTGTGTTACAGATTACTTGATTTCAAACAAAGTTAGATTACAAGTTACTTTTGAAGTTACATTCAACAGATGCTGACAACCCTGCTTCACATAAAATCAAAAAACGATTTTGCAAATAATTGGAAGTACATTTTTTAACAGTGATGTTTAAGAATAATAGGGGTGTCACGATTCGCCAACTCCACGATTCGATTTAAATTTCGATTTTGGGGTCACGATTCGATTTTTTTTTTCGATTTTTTTTTTTTTTTTTCCCGCTCCCCCACTTTATAACACAGAGGCATATGCTTCTGTAGGCTAAGGCTAGTCTATGATCATTGGTTCTATTCATTGTACAGTAAATCTTATTTCAAAAGATCGGCTACATATAGGTGATGCAATTTCCATATTATTTTTGTGTAAATTTATGTAATATATGATAATTGACATTAGGCAGGAATGATCAAATTCAAAGAATTTATTTACAATATAAAGTTAACCGTCTTGTTCTTACTGAAGTGTAAAATAAAAAATAAAAAAACAAAAACAAAAAGTCACAGTGGGTGCCTGCCATCTATTGACTGTTTTTGGTTACAACAGTGTGCTGTGCGTTCCTCTTAAAATAATGTGCAATGTGCAACAACAACAAAAAATATATTGTATCCAAAGTCATGGAACAAATACAGCCTGAACAAACTATATCCCAACATTTACAGTTGCTGGGCATACTGTAGCGTGGTTCAAGTACACTAATTAAATGTTTGAATCCAGCGTTTTCCAAGGCTGCAGGTCTGCTGCTATAAATAGACCTATGGATCTGGCGTTTCGCGCGAGCTGAAGTGTGTGGAAGTTTCACTGTAAATGAGGATGAAATAGTTGGTTGGACCGTTGTTTTCCCACTTCTAGTTGAATTTGATAAATCTAAATCTTTGTGATGCCTGCGTAAATGTCCCGTCATGTTTGTCGTGTTTCCCGTTGTTATAGGCTGGCGGCTCGGGCCCGCCGCCGGCTCCGCTCCCCTAGTATGTATGTGTGTGTTTGTGTCGGCTGGTGCCCGTATAATGGTACTTCAGTTTGAATGCGCCAGCGCGACACTCTGATTGGAGGACTGTGCCAGCGCGACACTCCGATTGGACGACTGTGCCAGCGCGACACTCCGATTGGACGACTGTGCCAGCGCGACGCTATTGTGTATCCGTGTATTATACCCCTATTGGTTATTGTTGTTTCTCCTCCGTTCTGTCAGTTCTGTCAAATGCGGTTATTATTTGTTCACCTTCCACTTTCACTCCCTTGTCAAACCCCTGCCTGAAATTTCAATTAAAACTACTCAGATGTTAAAGTCGACCCGTGTTTATCTACTCTATATTTTCTGTTATTGTGTTACTTCCCTTCCCCTTGACGAGCCGGGCGTAACACCGTGGCCGAGTACAGTACGCGCACATAGCATATCTTGCAACTGTGGTCTTTTTATCGACAACGTGAACGTTGTCGACATAACTCACCGGGAACGCAAAATGTTTCCAAACTGGTGACGAGAGAAGCGGGAGCGGCTTGAAGCACCATTGCTGTGTCTGTCCGCGCTTGCCATCATGACTGCAGGAGAAGTCAGCTAACAAGTGCCGTTAGCTAGTAGCTGAATGGCTGCGTCTCATTTGCTTTCCTGGGAGGTGGCGGTGGCGGCGGCGGTGGCGGCGGGCGCGGGGGGGGTGTGGGGGCATCGAATCGTGTGTCCTCTCTTCTATTTCGATGCTCGAAATCGTGACGTAATTTCGATCGATTTCGATAAAAAATCGAAATCGTGACACCCTTAAAGAATAAAGTTGTTTTTTTTAATTAAATAAAATAAAGTCAACCTTTTACGACTTCACATGAGTAATTATTGTATTTTTTTTTTTTAAAGAATCTTTGTGGATTTCACTGAACCAAACAGCTACTTGATTTTATTTTATTTTTTTAATCACTTAACAAATATTTTTAAGGCAGTGTGTTTGGGACGGATATATTTAACTGTTAATATTATCAAAGCAAACCTACCATTTACTGTATTATGTATCATGTTTATAAATATAATGATTACATTTGCCAGCTTTGAGTCTTTCTTTTTAAGCTTGATTATTTAAACTTGTCATAACATTCCATTTAAAGACAAAGTGGCAGCCATCTTGAAGTGTTTGTTGCTATTTAGTGTTTGTTGTGGATTGTTTTCAGCATTTTGTCCGTGGTATTCGAAAAGGAGAGTAATGTTTCTTGATGGTTGCACCTTTTTGATGACGGGAATGTCTGCGCTATTCGACTGCCACCACTTGACCGCCTCTGGGTATTTTTCCACCTTTTAATGGGCTGCATTTTGGCCCTGCGTTGTTCAGCAGAAATGTTGGCATTGTTGAAGTGGATCTAAATGGGACTGGATAATTGAGCCATGTGTGTTGCCTACCAACTAAAGTTGCTTGGTTTACGTTCTAACCACTTGAGTGACATGCTGTGTTCTCTCCTCTTTCAAATAAAACTTCAAACAACAGAGGCTAATTGTATGAGTTAAGAAGCGGATTGTTATTATTGTTGTATGTCATGTTTTGGAACTATGGGCCCTTGAAAGAAATGTCAATCCTCTGGACGTTTCACACATATTGCTGTATCTGTCGAAGACAGCAGGCAATCATCATAATCACAATGTATTGAAATGACAAAACCCAGCGTTAAAAGGAGCTTCCATTGTCATAGGTGACTGCTTCTAAGTCAATCATTCAGAAGCTCCAGAACTGCATTGCTGAGTAGACGCTAGGCCGCGATAATTTTTCATTCTGGCATTTAAATAAAAAAAAAAAAAAAAAAAAAAAAAAAAAAATCACACAGGCAGAAAAAATCCATTCTGCCATTTTCACCAAGGTCACGCAAAGTGGTGCCATTTGCACCTGCCTTTCAGTCATCGTATGCTAAAAGGGGAATCATTTCAAAGATATCCTTTACAACAATATGTTCTATGTGGTCCCACTAGTTTAAACACAGTATTCTGATTATTAATTTCGTGTTTCTGGAACATGAATTAAGAAGCAAAATCCACTTATTTTTAATCCATCTCAGGGGTGGCCATTTTGCCACTTGCTGTCGACTGAAAATGACATCACGCAAAGCAGTGGCAAAATGGCCGCTGACTTGACTTCACCTTTTAAAGATGCAAAATCAGCCATTGGAAATCATGTCAGGTTTGAAAAATCACTTTATGCATGCTAAATTCTTATTGTATATATTCGCAATTTAGCGCGTTTATCTAGCACAGTCCTGGGTGTGCCCGGTCAGTAGTCAGTCCATGTCCATCCATCCATCCATTTTCTTGACCGCTTATCCCTCACAAGGGTCGCGGGGGGTGCTGGAGCCTATCTCAGCTGGCTTTTAGGCAGTAGGCAGGTCACACCCTGGACTGGTTGCCAGCAAAGAAAGAAATTAAGTTAGCAAATAAGGCCCTATATTCCATAATTCAGGTTGCACAAAATGTATGTTTTACTGTGGATATATATATATATTTTATTTTTTTTACACTTGAGTGACAGGTCTGTTCTGTATCATTAAAGTTTAAGCAAGGAGTAAAATTGTTGACATCACTTTTAAATGACCAAGTCTCACGGTTCGGGCATCCTGCTGGTATTCCATTATTTTATATTTCATGCTGTAATATGTCGCACATTTTGCCCGCCAGGTCTCCTTCTATTGCACATTGCTTTGATTCCTGCGTATTTTCATTACATCATTACTACTATGAAAAAATTGAAAATCAATTCCGGCCTTGAGATGGTGATCCAACAAAGGGCAACAAAAAGTTGATTGAGCCTTCTCCGTGCAAGCATTGTCTAATTCCTCCACGTGTTTATATAAATCACAGTCATGTAATAACCCCCATTGTCTTCTGCTTCTGGCCCAGTCGTTTATCATCATTTTAATTAAGAAGAATAAGTGCTTTCAGCTTATTTTTCCCAGTGTTCAAAGAGAAGGCCCATTTGTGTCCAATTAGCTGGTTATTAAATTAGAGGTTACACTGCTTGGTACAGTCTCCACAGAACCATAGAAGGCAGCGAAGTGGCTCAGCCTTTGTCTTACATGTGTTAAATGGAACGTCACCCTGATGGAAAACCACTGGAGGCTGAACTGCTTTTGTACAACTCTAACTTTAACGCTAACTCTTCTAAATCAGTAAATTGTCACATCCGCCTAAAATGGGATTTGAGCTGTTGTGAGTTTTATCTTTTATCTAGCATCTCCCTTAAACTTCGCCAATGCTCACTGGTTCCTCTTGTGCCTCAAAGCAACTGGAAGGATTTTAAAAAGAATCTGGAATTGGATAGTCTCATATTTTTTATTTTATTTTTTTATTTTTTAAAATCTTGTCAGGGAAGCAAGCACTGGGCTTCCGAGACACTTTGGCATTTGTTCAAGTGTGGAATTTTAGGAAAAAGTACACCTCAAATCTTTCATTTATTCTTTACTTTATTTTATTATAATTGGAAGAGAGAACATTTTTCAAGGACTCTCATAGCCTCTGGATGTTTGATTTGTTTATTTATACTGTGAGGAGCCATAGGAATTATACTTAAATGTTTTTTATTCAAATGAACTTACAAATAAAAATCGGAGCACATACTTTTTTTTTTTTTTTTTTTTTTTTAAATCAAATTATATATTCATTTCACATCATTCTCAAGCAATACAAAAAGTGAGGTCTAAGACCGAAATGGTCCGAACGTGAACCCAAGTCATTTTTAAGTCAATTTTACCTTAACCCTCCGTCATTGCCGGTGTAAAAACTTTATACACTTTTTCTTCTAGTTGTTTGTTTTTCAACATTCCAATGAATGTTCCTGCAAAAAAAACAAACACCTAATTTGGGGAGTAATGTCCAATAATTATGTGGTGTTTAAGGCCAAAAGCATTTAATCTTCTGCGGTCGTATTGGAGTACTCATGATGTAATTTAAAAGAAAGAGGCTCCGAAGTGTATTCGGTGACGTTTCTCGTGTTTCAATGTGGATGCGGAAGAGAGTTCAGTTACAATTTTCCAGGCTGGATTGTTAGCCATAATATTATCTTAACAAGCATGGGGCCAGTTTGACACGTTAAGATGAAGAGATTCAATGTTGCAGTTTCGCTTTCAGAGCTGCACTTCATCTTGAATCACCGTTTTGAGGGATGTGTAGTAGGTCAGTGAGTGAGCACTTGGCCTGAAAGTTGAATGATTGCATGTTACAGGGGGGGTTTGTGATTTTTTTTTTTTTTTTTTTTTTATTATAAAAGGTAGTAAAATCCCTCTTCAGATTTTTTTTATTTTTTTTTATTTATGCTTGACAGTAGTACATGATGATAAATATGAGCTGTGAACAACAACAAAACAATCAGTCTTCTTTGGCCCCATCTTGTGCAGAGTAACAACAATCAATCATAGACCAGTTTTGGAATTGTCGTTAGTTTGTGTTTATTTCATTTTGAGTTTAGTTAGATAAATTTTGCTAGTGTAATTAGTTTTCAGAGTGAGTTTGTTTTTAATAGTTTATTTTTTTATGCTTAGTTGTACTTATATATTTTATTAGTTTTAGTTTTTGTCTGTATTTCTTGCGTGAAAGATTTAAAAATCATGTTTACTTAAGTATCATGTAGTGAAAACTACAAAAATATTTCAATTAAATTCGTCCATTATCTGAACTGCTTACATTTTTAAAACTAACAGTTCACAAACGTTTTACAATTAAAAAATATAAAGTTTAGAAAAAAAAAAAAGTACAACTAGTACAGTGCATAGTACCACTTCATTGTGGCCTTCTTCCGCCTAATGGCCGTACTGTAATACCGAAAGAAATAGATTCAAAATCCACCAATTTGGCTTATGGATTATGATAAATGAAGTGACGAAAGACAAAAATGTATAACTGTAATTAGCTTCCTTGAAAAGTATAAAGTATAAATTTTGAAAATTTTCATTAATGTTGTCATAAGTGTCCCGCACTTGCAGGCACACCTCTGCCTGTCTCTGATTGGTTGTTTTTCCTCGGATGTGGCACTAAGGGCAAGAGAGAGATGATTTTTTTATTTTTTTTAAATTGCATACTGCACCTTTTAAGACCAAAAAGACTTTTGTAACATGGGGCTTTTTGATAGACATTCTAGTTTAGAATAACTTCATTCTAATTTACCCATGTGTTTTCTCTCTGCTCTTGTGCGCCTTGTCTTCCAAAATCCAGCCTTACAATTCCTGTCTGATTGGGTTACAGAGGATCCAGACCCTGAGGCCGATGAGTCCCAAGCAGCACGTTGGCTGTAAGAAAAAAAAAATCGGTACAGCCTTCCTCGTAGCAAGTCTAATTCCATTTTCCTTCTTCTTGTCTGCCAACGTGTCAATAAATGAACATTTCCTCGTCAGTCTTTCATGACTGCGCGGGAAGCATCTGTCACTTGGTTGCCATGCAACCATCTTGCAGAGCATTAACGTTGATTCTGTTTGATGAACAGAAAAATGCTCATAATGCTTGTTTTTCCAGGGTTGTCTTCAGAAATATCAGCTCGGTATTTTCTTCCGCCACTGGCATTTTTACTAAATTGATTTTTTGAACTCAGTCATATCTTTTAAATGATGGCTGCCGGGCAGGCCTGATGTGATCGAGCTGCATCCCAACACTTTGTGGTGTAAAGACGATTAAATAGCACAATATAAGTGGAATGGAAAAAATATTAGGAGTGCATTGCCATACAAACGTCGTGTTATTGAGTCAAAGAGGAGCTTCGAATTGAAAGTGCTCCTTGGAGATGGCCAACCACTTAATCCTGTTTGAACACATCATGTGTCTTTTCTTTTATTTACTGCAACTCATCGGACTGAAGAATAATAAGCGGTTTTCAGCATTGAAAATGATGGATGGATTGATAATTCCGTTCTTTCGAAACCTCCTCATAGTGCGCATTCCGTATTCTCTCAAGCTGAGAACCACCTTTGAGGTCATCTGTCAAATATCAATGAGTGTGTGCTGAAACCGCGGGACGTGAACATGAACCGAACCTCGGCTTCCTGTTCTGTGACGTGATTCCATTTTTCAGGCTTGGAGTCCAGATGCTGAGAAACGTGGGCTGAATAGGAAGTTGTCTGCTTGCGCTTTCCTTATATCGGGGCTGCCCAACCCTTTTTTTTTTTTTTTTTTGACCCACAATCTACTTTTCAGGCAGCCAGGCTTCTGCAACAAAAAAACAAAAAAAAGACTCACCATCTAACTCTGATGCAGTGCAATTCTATGTCAATGTAAACTGCGCATTCACACTTTCTCGTTGCATTTTCTTACAATGTCACCCCCTTTCTAGAATTGAAGCCCCTCTGAGATTCACTAATGGAAATTCAATGAAAGCTCAACAGGAGCATCTTGACTTTACTGTCTTGGGAAATGGAAATGAATGACTTCCCCCCCCTTTTGATTTGATTTATTGTCGCTGTCAGTCACATGTTGATTGTCCATGAACCACGTTCAAGTTCTGTTTTCTGAGTGGGCATTCTTCTTACTAAACTCTGCCAAAGACTAAATGGAAATGACTCATGGCAGCCTCAGCAGCACATTAGATCCATGCAGCAATATGCGGTGCAGACTTATATGGAGTCATAAAAATGCAATAAATGGACCTGTTTGCTCCTTGGCAAAAGTAATTATGTCTTGTCAGTTTTGCCTGAGACCATCCATCAATCATTTCTTTATTATGAAGGGAGAATAATAAGTGAGAATTAAAGAACAGTTGAAGCTTTTTTTCTTCTGCTGCGTTAAAATGTTTTGCAAATGTCAGCTCAAAAATTGGCTGGAATAAGAGTACTGTAATATGGTACTTCATTTATATAGCACTTTGCCACCTTACAAGGCCCTCAAAACACTTTGCCAAAACATTTTGACTACTCATTCACCTACTGATGATGCAGCGTCAGTAACAACTGGGGGTTCAATATCTTGCTCACTTTGACATGGTCACGGTGGTCTGGGATCAAACCCACAGCTTCAGGGTTGCAAGACAACTACTCTAACACTGATCCACTCCACCCTATAATAGACTGTCACAGGAAACCTAAAGTTGATATAAAATATACACGCCCCGATTTGAAAGCTAATTTTTGTGGTATAAAAAAAATAACACCAAGAAAATCATTTCCACAACGTTTTCAAAACGAAATGTAAAGAAAAGCCTCCTAGAACAGCTGAAAATTATTTGCAGTTAATAGAGGCACTTTGAATGGTGACTGTTTAATTCTGAGCACAGCCACATCCCAAATATAAGAGGGTGTGCACACTTGTGCAACCACATTATTTTGGTTGATTTTTTTTTTTTTTTTTTTTTTTTTTCTCCTTCCCCTAGCTAAAAGTAAAAAAAATAATCATTTGAGTTGTACAGGTTATAGGTCACATTATGGTGAAGGATGTTTCCATTTTTTATTTATTTATTTATTTATTTTTAATACAGCAAAAACTTCACATATAGAACAGGGGTGTGTAGACTTTATATAACCACTCTGTCCATATTCGGTCAGTTTCATACTTTTTACATTGGTCAGTCTCTACTTGGGTCTGTATTTTTTATTTATTTATTTTTTTTACAAACTATTAACAAATACAAAGGCTGGAAAAAGCTTGCTCTCTTTAGGCCTGTTACTAACAATTATTTTTAATAATCGATTAATCAATTATTTTGTCAAAACTGAAAAAGAAGATGCTGGAATTCAGTCAATTTCAAATAAAAAACATCTAATCGATTCATTGATTAACAAAAATAATTACTAATGAATATATTTGTTACGTTTAAAGTGTATCTAAGTTGTTATATTTGGTAAAATGCTTCACACTCATATGAACTTTAAGTGAATTACTTTGCACCCATTTCTTCAGATGAATTGTACCAGATAGTGTGGCTGTGTTTAAAATGAGTCGCACCGTCTGGGGCAAAACCGAAAATGAGAACTTTCATTGCTAATGGATAATCACATGCTTACTTGCAACACACTTAAATCCAAGCAGACAGATATGTTATTCTAAGATAATGCAGCGTTGCACTATTGCACTTTCCCCACCCCTTAGTAGTGCAACGCCATTTTTTGTAACCGGGTAGGGAACAATCCCAAATCAAAAGAGAGGAAGCAAGAGAATTGTCAGAGCATCTTTGCCAGTTTGTAACTGACAACTCTGCTCTCTTCGCTGCGAGTAAAAACGAATGAGTCGTCTTCTCATCCTTGTGTTGTCATTCTTATGTTTTGGCGTGTAAACCAAACAATAATCAATTATTTGTCGATTAATCATTACACCTTTACTGCCTTTAATGACACAATGTTCAATAATGCGATAACTTCTTGGAAATATGGTAGTTTTGGAGATGCAAGGAGTTTGATTTTAATGTTTCTGTTGATCAGTTAAACATTTTTATGAAACGTGTTGCTTAATGCAGCAACAACACTTTTGAATTGACCTGCTGTGTGCTGGCGTCACTTGCCCCGCCTGCTCAACAGCATCCGCAGGAGCGCTTCATGTCACATTCAGGGTGCGAATGCATTGGCAGCTAACAGCTCATTGTGATGATATTCGCAACCTGTAGCTCAGCTAGCTTGTTGGAGGGAAGTCATCAGTTTGCAAGCATGATGGCCGACTTCGGTTTGGCTTTCAGCGCCTTTACTTTTGCTTCCTATAGAAAATGTATTCGAATGTCCTAAAAATAGTAACGCATTGCGATTAGTCCGAAGAACACACCTTTTATTTTGACACAATTCGTGCTTGGCAATTTCCTCCCAAACTTTCTGTCAATGTGCGGCTCACTATCAGTGTTGAAGGTGATGGATGCTTACGTGACTTGTGTCAATCGCATATATTTTACCCCCCGGGGGCACTCAGTTCATCCTTATCTGTGAAATGCAGAGAACGTATGTATTTACTGGCATTTTAGTAGCTTATCAGGCATTTTAAGGTATTTTGCTTTCACAAAGCACCACATAGATAGAAATGTGCCTACATATACTTCACTATAATCCCAAATATTAAAGTATTTAAATAGTTTAAGTAGCCAACTACTTTGCAGTTGGTGTCATAATGTGAACTGATGGATTATTATTTGAACACAATGCAGTAAAGTGATGTAGTAGAAAGGAAGTTGGTACTGCGTTAGAAAGCCGACATCGATGCGGCGTGTGCATAATCCTCAGCCGTTCCTCTTAATGGGCTGACAGAACTCACTGACTAATTAAGTAAGTTTCACTTGCTAAGAGGATTATGTTAAATTGAACTGAGGATTTTTGCCCACTGATTCGATCCCCTTTTTGTGTTTGGCAGGATGGGCGGGCCGAAGTTTACACTTGATGACCATGTCACCACAAAAAAAGCTGGATTTTCAGGTAAGGATGCAATGAAATGCATGACTAAATCGCATAATCATACGCAGCTTTCTTATCCGACTGAAAAACAAATGAATGTAAACAGACACACGAGTTGAAGTAACACATGTTGCGGATCCTTTCAGAAAGTAACTTCAACTCGCTAAATGTGCTGGCACAATTTCCCAAGACATGAGCCGAGATGTCTGCAGTGCTTACTGATGTAAATCTGTCCTGTTGAGCTGCTTCGTCATGCAAGTGTGCTGCAGGAACACTTGATGTACTTCTTCTGTTGTACTTTTTTTTTTTTTTTTTTATTGAAATGGATGCAATGGAAAAGGACAGAAGCAGTGAGCCAGGTAGGGCTGGAGGAAATGAAGATGGAGGAGTCTCAATCCATACGGTGACCAGCATGCACCCTAATGACGAGGTGTCAGAGGCAGCATCAGTGCTTCCTGACCCACATAGACATCCACTCCACAAAAGGAAAGGATGCTAATTGGTTTGCAAATCATGATTACTAAGTGAGTGAACAACACTATTATTAAGTCAAACATGATGAAGTAGTAAGGATACAATTCAAAGCAGGAATGGAGCTGTATTAAAAAATGGTGCCTTGACTTGACCACAGTTCTACCTTGACTTAATGTGTATAGTTCAGTAATCCCCACTCATTCTTGACTCTTTTGTTCAGTATTGTTAATTTTTGGCGTAATTGCACCATCAACCACTAGATGATGGCACGCTATTTACGGTAGTTTGAGACTCTAGAGGTTTGACTGAAGAAGAACGCTGAAAACAGGAAGTGCATTATTATTTTTTAAATGTATTATTTTTTTTTAAGTACACTCACTCACACAAACACCCCCACATACAACCAAGGTCTCCCGGGTGCGGAAGCAAACCCACGCCGCCTGCATTGAAGGTACGAGCGGAAGTGCAGTATTTCAGCTCACCCAAGTTTTTGCTGAAGATTACACTGGTCAAAATTATTTTTAATACATTTTTCAGAAATGAGAGTAAGCTTTTCTAGACATTTTTTTTTTTTTTTTGCACTGATTCCGATTCTGCCCTCATTTTTTCTCTAACACATCAGATTATTATTATTATTTTATTATTATTATTATTATTATTATTATTAACAACAGTAGCTGGCATTTTTTTTTTCTGAAATGTCTTGGCTATTATCAGTGCCGTAAACCCAGCACAAAACTGAGCTCAGTTCCCACAACAGCACGCTCAGGGGTACAAACTGTCCAATGACCAGCAGTTAACTGAGGTGCATGAGGGTTAATGGTGCGAGAGTGACTCGCTCGCAGTGTCTGAGTGTGCTAATTATCCTCCGTCGCGTGCCAGTATACAACCCTCTGACATGTCTGCTTGATGCACATTTAAATGACCTTATTACAGTACTCCTTTCGTCTACTTTAATCTGACTTATGATAGCTTTTAAAAGTAACACGGGTTCCACCTTATTCTTTTAAGGACAGCAAATAGATCATTTGGGTGCTGCTACGAGTTGAATGTTAATTTTTACAGATGTAAAGTACCGATGCCGGCCTGATTTTAAGGTATTAGGTAGTCATGGTAGCTACCGATACCAGCCACTTCTACTGAAGCTCTTAAGTTCTCCTCAGCATTAGTTGCAAATGTGAAGGATAATTATCCTTCACATTTGCAATGCAAAAGTACAATGACAATTGGCTGTCTTAAAATCTGGTCTGGCTGACAACTTGTGTAAACTACAAGTAAAACTTTTGCACTGCTGACACTAACTCAACAGCTAATATAATAGTTGGTGTGCTCGCTCTGTAAGCAGCAAGTACCCGGTTCGAGACGAGCTCAGGTTTTTCCCCCTCCTTCTTCTTTCCTCTCTCTTCTTCCCTTTCCTCCCCTCCTCCTCCTCCTCCTCCATGATTTCTTGTGGCAAGGAGTGGCAAGTTTTGTTTCAAATGTTTATTGAAGAATTGATGGCTTGTATTCAGAGGAGTATGGAAGTAAATCTGTGCCATCAGACTGAATTTGAATTTGTAACACTGAATTTTTTCATCTTTGAATTTTTACACCAATTTTTTTTCAGACTCGAAATTCAACATGTTAAAAAAAAAAAAAAAATGTCAAAAATTCGAGTGGAAAAAAAATGCTACATGAAAACAAAAATCCATGTGGGAAAAAAAATCAAACGTTAAAAAAATAAAATAAAGTAAAATAAAATAGTGATGCATGGCGTGCCGCTAAAAAAAATGGAAGGTGGCCCCCTTGCCATATTTTGGACACCAACCCATGACCATCGCACCTGAAGGTCATGAAGTGGCTGAGTAGCTGAGTAGTATTGGCGTTTTGAGAGCGCTTTTCAGTCAAGGACATCACATTCCGGGAACTATATATCACTAGTCCCCATGTGGCATTTCGGAGCGTGTTCCGGCAACGGGGAGCAAGGAGTCACCTTCCAGGAGCCTGTAGATGGTAAAATCAGCTCAACTCGCAAATCAAATTTAAATTTCAATGCTCGGTGTTATTTAAAGTAAAGCACCGTGCGCCGACATACAGTACATGCTGTTGTTGCTTTTGACATGCACTTAACACTAAGCAAACAGTGAGCATGGATGTGACGCTAATAAGCTTTACTGCCTAGCAACAGCACGAAACAAAACACATGAAATATGCTCATCTAACACCTCGACGATCAAATTATACTTTTCAAAATAATGCTTATTTGGGATGACCTTGTCAGAGCGGTATTCGGTGAACGTGTATTTATTGTGCTTGCAAATCAGTCACACTGAGAGGTTATTATTTAGCTTACGGCCCACTCTGTTCTTTAATACGGCCTACCCATTTAAATGATCAAAAGTTGTTTCCCAAATTATTTAAAATTAAAATGCATTATATTCATTTGCCTAGCGTTAGCTTTAGCATTAAAAATGTATAATTGGTTATTAGTATTGTAAATGAGACAAATGGTAATAAAAATACATAAATAAGTCAATGTCAAAGTCAACATTTTGATAATATACGGTAATTATATATAGATGAATTATTGTAAATAATAAAATTAACAATTTGTTATACACTATTTGAATTTTATTGGTTCATGTCGTTTTGTATATGTATTTTTTTTAAATAAAAAAAAAACATACATGCACAGTACTGTATAATTTAATTAATATATTAATTCAATGTAAATGTAATTCTATACTAGCCCATAGATGTACGTTACTTCAAAAATCAAATGAGGCATTGAGCATAATTTGTCTAAAAATTAAAAGGGATGTTCGATATCACTTTTTTTTTTTTTTTATCCCCCCAAACCGATATTATGAGTATTCACTCACTCACAGATGATGATTCACCGATGTGTCAAACTGCCGCAGTAACTATACTTGCTTTGAATTCATTTGGGCAGAATGTTTACTGATAAAAGCCACTTTTGTCACTAACCCATTGAGATCTCAGCGAAAGTGGGCGTGCGCAGAAGCGGTGTCCGCACCTTATGACATCAAAGAGTGCCAACAGCTCGTTCTCTCAGGTTGGGTGGGGCTTGTGTTTGGAGAGCAAAATGGCCTAGAATTTCTCAGAGGGGGCAAAAGGAGGAAAACACCACGTCAGTCATGTTTTTGGTGAGGAATTAGCATTTTAACACGGCTAAATCTCCAATAAGTTGATTTTTCATGTTGTTTGTGGGAGACCAGTCCAGGATGTGGTATGTCTTCTGCCTGATGTAAGCAGCATATAAACTGGATCAGTGGATTCATGTTTTGCCACCAAGTGATGAGTCACTTTTTTTTTTTTTTTCCTAGACAAAGTAGTGCATATTTTTGGCATTGTTAATGCAACTCTGTTACTACTGCAGAGGAGACTGTAAATCTTTTGCTCTCTTTTTCACAGTTAACTGGGCCAATTTTCACACAACTTGGCTGTGACTCAGGTGAGTTAGCTCGGCCCAAGGACAAAACTATTACATTTTATGTTAGATATATTTAAAATGCCTATATATTTTTTTTTATGTAAGCAAACAACAGATGAGTCACTGAAGTATTTATCAAGTTGTCTAGATACTTGTTTTAATTGCCATTAAAAAAAAATATATTTTTATTTTTTATTTTTATTAAGCATAGTTGCCAAGTGAAGCAAAGATCTTGTTTTTTTATCTTAACACTCCAAGTTTTTTTATTTGTCTTTTTTTTTCTCCCTGAGCCACCACATGCTACTGTACATACATTCAAGTTCATTTTGATGGTGGCTTGATTTAGCATAGCAATAATGGAAACAGGAAGTGGGATGCAGTTTGCTGATCGTAAAGTTTGATAAGCGCAATATTGTCATTTATGAAGCAACTGATGAGGGATTGTGGAAAATTCCAATTTGTGTGGCATCACCTCAGATTGTAATGTCGGGATTCAACACCACACTGGACCAAACGTGTGGCCTCACCTTTTCCCTTTTCTGGCATACACCAGCTAAACACAACATTAGAAGGATACACATGAACAATATTTTAGAGCTGGATAACAGTTTTACCTATTCAGTATTTTGACTGAATGAATTCATTGAACAATATGAGAAAAGTTACAACAACCATATGGCACCAAATTGGTTGATTGGCCCTTGAGCATTTAGTCGATATCCTCCACATCTAGTATAAAGGTGTTTGCAGTGATTTAAAAAAATAAAAATAAAAAAATAAGTCAGATGTTAAAACTCTGTATGACCTGACAGTACTGACCTACCTGTCCAGAAATAACAACAAGGGATGTTCAGTACCACTTTTTTTTAGACTGATACCGATACTCAACTCTTGAGTGATCACCGATACTAGATACCAATACAACTAGTAAATAAAAATCCCGCCCCCCTTCCCCCACAAAAATGACAGATAATTTATTTTTATTCCAATATCATATTTTTCCTTAAATTTGCATGAAGTTAATGGCAATTTTCTATTCCTTAATTTCTAATTTGTAGTTAATAATTGCAAAACGGCCACTAGGTGGCCAATACTGGTATGAGCTACCGTTGCGAGTACCGATACCCTAAAATAAGGCTGGTATCGGCACGATACCGATACATGGTATTAGTACTCGCCCAGTAATAACAATCTATTCAATAAATTGATTTATGCAATGATTCACATGGTTCAACACGCTAATGTGATATTCATGAATAAAATATGATGGAATTCACCTGGAATAAATCCACCAAAATTGTCTTGCACCACTTGCGCCACAACTTTGACCTGGTTTCACCTTGTCTAAAGTCTAATTTCCTTTCTGTCACCAAATTGTCACATGCACCGGGGGTGTTTAATAGAAAACGCCTTCAGTCTGTCGGAACTCTGAGCGAGATGCGGTGCGGTCTGCCAGATTTCCAAAGACGGTAAACTAGAGATAAAATGAAGATGCGCCCTGATGTCACTAATGTTTGTCAACTCTGGGCTTGCGAAGCCAATTCAAGACAATCCAATTAAGGTTACAATCAAATATTGCTATCAGCTTTGAGGCTGCATACACTAGCTTTAAAATGTATGTACTTTACTCAGGATATCAAGGATGTCGAATGTTCAAACGGTTTCCCGTAGTGCACTGCATCAAAGATACTGTATGCCACATTGGTGAATTGTTGCCCTGTATGCGGTCAAAGCCACGACTGGTAAAATACCTCGAAGCACCACAGGAGGTCTCATCCTGTTGTTTTTGAAGCTGATGCCTCAGATCGTGAGCCGAAAACCTCAGGAAACGTTTGCAACCCTCTCGCGAGTGAGGCCCAGCAGAAAAACTGAGAGGAGAATGAGATATTGCCCAAGTGCAGCCTTGCAGCTCAAAGAGTGGGTGCGATATGTGTCGAGTCGGTGCGATGTGCGCCTTTGACTTCTTGTTTACACTCATGCGATCTTCTTAAAGTGAGCTGCTACCCTGTGGGAAATGCCAAACTCCTCCACAGAGTGATGCTTGCATGTATAATAATACGTCACCCGCTGCTGAGGTCCAATTGACAGCAGTGACTTACATACACCCTGCTGCGTATTGATTCACTTTATACATGCACCTCATGACACCGGATCCCAAGAGGAAAATGGCGAGCTGGGAACTTGGTGTACTCGCGATTACATAAGTATCGTCTCCCACTTCATCATTGGCTTAGGTCTGACTCTTGTCTCTAATTAGATCTGTCAACTCAAAGCCCCCAAAATCTGTGGGAACTGCAGATAGAAATGCTGAGCCACTGGAATCATTTGGGAGGACGGCAAGATGGATTCATTTCTATACAGTAATTGATTTTTTTTTTTTTTTTTTTTAAAGAAAATGTGTCCATGATTACACAAAAAAAAAAAGTGCATTGCCAGTGTAATTAAAGTCTTGTGTGTGACCATAATCCGCTTCGTGAGGATGGTCAAAATAAGATTCGGTTGACTTATTTGGAATAATTTGCTCCAAAGTTTAAACTGCCACCATCATTAAACCTTTATTTACTGCACAGACAATGTCTGTGTCTGTCTTTAGCATTTGAGATATTAGCCGGATTTAAAGCAGAAGTCAAGTAAAAAATGTTCTTAATATGTTCTATGTGCCCCATCTTCTCTAATAAATATTTTTTTTAAATATTGAGAGAACTATATCAACGGAAAATAATGAAAACAGTTTGATTTTTTGGGGGAGGCGAAGCAAATATTTGAGACCCTGTAATTCTTATTATTCTTCTTATTATTTAATATTATAATTCACCAATACTATTAGACTATCAAGTTAAATTAATGTATTTGATATATTATTAATTTGATCATTTTTGCAAATTAAGTATTGTTTTGTTTTTTATTATCTAAAATTCGAAATAAAACTGTATGTTGAACGTATCACCAGGAATATATTGTTTGTGTGTATGAGTGTGGGAATGAGTAAGACATTATTATTATCATTATTATTATTATTATTTTGTTTAGAGTTTTTTTGTTTGTTGGTCATTGTATTTTTTGTATTTTGTATTTCTATTGTCTTTGTCTTCTGTTTGCTATTAAAATATGACCCCAAAAACAGTTAAAATAGCAATATGCAATTGTTTAAAGTGTATATGTGTCACCTGCATGTCTTTTTTTTTTTGTAATTATCTTAAACTAGGGTAATATTTAATAGATGGCTTTAGAATGTCAGGTTAACTTAATCAGTAATTTTTTTTCTTTTATGTCCTTTTTGAACTGCAAAATAAAACCTTTTTTTTTTTTTTTTTTTTTTTTTTTTTTTAAAGGGAAAAAAACGATATCCTTATTAATATTGTGTTTGTGGAATATGAAATAAACAAACATCCAGCTGTTTTTATTTGTCTAAGGTGGCGGCCATTTTGCCCTGTACTGCCGCTTGCTGTCAACTAAAAATGACATCACAGTGCAAATATGTCAATATTTCATTGAAAATAATTGGTAAATCTTTTTTTCCTAGTTTTTTCTTTCTTTTTTGGTCATATCTGTAGGTGGAAGTGGACCTGTCAGTGTTTCAATCTCACCATGTCTATAAAGACATTCTCGTCACACATCATTGATATCAGGGGGGCTCAGGCAGCATCGTTATCCACATCCCCTCAGCTGTAATTTTTCTTACATTCTCGTCTTTTTTTTTTGGTGACGGTTCATTCTCACCACAAAGACGCCGGACATCCATCATGTCGTCCGTATTTTCCCTACGGCAGGAAAAAACCTTTTGTGAGCCACTCCACTCGCGTCTTCAAGTGTCCTCGTCTCGAGCCTTCACATCATTTCACAACCATTTGCATAATTTGCTGCTTTTTCTAAACCTACCTTGCTCGTGCTCGCCAGCCACAATTTTGGCTCCCGCTCTTGTGTTGGAGGTCATTACATTAAACAGGTATAACTAATGTGCATCAGTTATCCACATTAGTATGAATTATCAAAACGTATTAAGCCCGCGTCGTAACATTCCATCATAGTTATTAAGAAGGGTGCACAACAGCGAGAGTGTCCTTGAGACGGCCTCCAGGCTATGCTCATCCGCCATCTCCTCCAAATGAGACCTTGATCCTCGCTGAGCCCACCACGAATTATTTACGCATCTCCTTAAAAAATTGAAAACCAAAAATAAAAAATAAATTAATTTGCATCCCCAAGTCATTTTGCCCTCCAACTATAAAGAGAAAGTTCTTTCGCATTATCCAAATTGTGATCCCAAAACACTAACATTTTTATTAGGGATTTTCGATACCATACCGATACTCAGACCCTCAGTACTCACCGATACCGATACCAGTAGTACATTTTGACAAATGAAAAAAAAAATCACGAAAAGATATTTTTAAACAAATATATTTACTTTAATTTTGACCAAAAAAAAACAGCACAGTCACTCTTCAATAGTCTTAACGCTCACAAAAATGCTCTTTTAGTTTTAAGATTCACAATTTTGAAGTATTTCCAAACCGGTGAATGTTTGGTTGATTGGACAACTTTTTTATGGTGGAAAGTAACTTGTCTCAATTAAAGAGACGCTCCAGTATAATAAAGAGTACTGTAGAGAGCATTTTGCCACAAAAATGCAAAAAAAATAAATAAAAAAAATCCCTAATTTGCCATTAAGTGCCCCAGATTCTAAATGGCAAACTATATGAAAACCTGCCTGGCTTCAATTAAATTTATTTTCTTGTTGTGGCTGTCCATTGATTGTCGACTACCTCATCTTAAACACCAGCACACACATTTATATGCTTCCCCTTTAAAGGCAATCTTAAGAATAAACTTCTGGAATACCAAAGTAGCATACAGGAAACGGCAAAACTCAATTTACTGGGCGAGTGGAGTCTGAGGGATGACATCATCAGGTACCGGGAGGTTAAAAACTCTAAAGTGCACATTGCTAGATGAAGTAATGGTTATCTGGTCATAACCGGAGAAGGAAGAACTCTAAATTTCATGGTAAAGTGACAAATTAAAAAAAATAATAATAAAAATGCATTTTGCACAATAGGAGACGATATTACAAGAAAGAACTCACTTTTCATCATTTTACCGGGATAAAGTTTTATTCTATACTTTCTATAACTTTTACAATAATAAAATTGTAATATTTTGAGACCCATCCTAATTATCCAAAGAATCATATGAAAATAACATGTAAATAAAGTTAGCATATTGAAAAATTAAATCAAACTAGAATTAGTCATAATATTACAAGAACAAATTCATAACCAAGACTAATAATGATATACAGTCATGCCAACACTCAATGCCACCTTGTGCATTGTCAGATGTTACTGTGTCCTTCCAACAACCGATGCGGCCAAAGACTGTATTATGTCCCGTGGTAGACAATCAGCATGCACAACAATGCTCATGAAGCCAAATAAGGACAAGTCAAGTATTCCAAAAGCGTCTCCGTATGATGCAACAATAATGGCACTCGGGAAAACGCAAAACTTGGCCACGCAACCTGCAGTGGTCATCAGTCACCCCAAGGGCACGTATAGACAAAGAATCGTTCGCATTTGAGTTACAACTGAGGGCAATTCTCCAATTGTGTTTGGCGATAGCAGTGGTCTGCATGCTGTAGCTTGGAGGTCTGGAAAATAGTTTACAATCAAAAAAATAAATAAAAAATGCATATCTACTTCTCAAATGGGCCACGATAAATAATTTTAAAGGGGAAGTTAAGCCCCCAAAAAATGTTCTTGACAATAATGTTCTATGCAGCCCCACTAGTTTAAATAAAATTAGAATTCTGGTTAATTGTGGAATATTATTTAAGCAGCAAAATACTGCAGTTTTTATCAATATCAGAAGGCGGCCATTTTGCCACTTGCTGTCGAGTGAAAATGACATCACAGTTGGTTATCTCAGGTAACAACCAATCAAAGCTCAGCTTCAGAAAACAGGTGAGCTGTGATTGGTTGTTGCCTAAGCAAATGTGATGTCATTTTCAGTCGACAGTTAAGTGGCAAAATGGCTGCCCCTGGGATGGATAAAATCATCTGTATTTTGCTGCATAACTCATATTGCACAAATGTAACATTAATCAGAATGTCATGTTTAGACTAGTGAGGTCACTTTCAACATATTGTTGTCAAGAAATGTCAGAAACTTGAATTTAGAAGAAGCGCTATGTATCAAAAGTGCTAGCGGTATCAGTACTTGGTATCGTTGACTCAAGAGTTGAGTAGATACTGTATGACTGTATTACAAGATCTACTTTAGATCCTCGATTTTTTTTTTTTCACTTCAGTTGAGTGGTGGAAAATGTGAAGCACACTTGTAACTCAATTAATCACTCGTAAATCAAGGCAAATAATAATTACAAAAAAAAAACTCAGCCAAATAACACTTTGGATCTAGAAAAGCTCGTAAATTGGGACACTCGTCAATGGAGGCACTGCTGTTTTTTGTTTTTTTTTTGTTATTTTTGTATTCTTTCCGAGAATCCTTGTACTGAACGTCATCCTTCACAGACTGACCGTGTCACTGATGCCTGCATTGTAGCCGTTTCCTGGCTTATTCCCCACATGGCTGACCAGAAGAATGTAGTTCATGAAGTCACTAGTATATATTTTCCTCACAAATTCCTTCGTCATTGGATTAGATACAATCAATCATTATCAGTTTTTTTTTCCTTTGCCCTTTTTGCTTTCCAGGTAGCACTATAAATCATAATCACTCTTCACATTAGTGCTCACAATTTGAAGTCAATCCACTGTTTTCCAGACTCAAAGCCACAAAGCGTGCGGCCCAGGGGGGAGGTGGTTGACGCCGGCTCCTGCACTGGAGGCCAGCTGGTGGCGTCTGCAAATGCATGTTGCTGGAAAAAGGGCATACAAAATCACAATTTAGTGACTTTTTTCCAGACTTCCTCGGAATATATCTGATACATTCTTCTTCCATGGTTTTATATTTGACAATACCCAAGTGCAACCTCTGATGTCATCGCTTCTTATTTCATTGTGTAAATCCAATCTTAATGACTTGGGGTGCCACAAGGATCCATTTTAGCTCCACTATTGTTCTCTAGACAAACTCCAAAGTTGTTGCCAGGTTGTTAATTACCAACTGTATGCAGCTGGTCTGTTTCTTCTCAACACCTTTGACTGGCTGAACAACAATTAACACAAGCCATTGCGAACGTCAACAACTACCTGCAAAAACTGTTCAAAATGCTTCTCAATTAAAAACAGGTGTTCAAAGGCTCATTTAAGGTGCATAACAATTAAATACAAAAACAACTAAATGAAACAAGTCTGGATAATATTGAACTCATAAAAAGATGACGGCAACCTGATTTCTGTTACACCAGAAGAGATTTGTCTGTTCATGCCACTTTTATATGCATGCAAGAAATTATTTTTTTCATATCTGTCATAAAATGTCAAAAATGTCATCTATCTACAAAAATAAAAACTTTCATTTCACTTTACAGACGATCCAAGTCATGGACATAAAATCAGTAAGACGGTTGGCGCCACTGTGACAAGGACTGAGCCAAAAGTCAAACAGCAACTCACAAAGTCTACCTCATATTGAATATTATTATTATTTCTGCAGTACAATTTATAAATAGTCATTTCCATCTTCATCATATCACAGCTGGGAAAATATCCACCCATTCAATTATACTGTACAGTTGGTTCAAGTGTACAGTCACCACATCTGATTTTTGGTAAAAGACGTTTTCTCATGAAAAAGAAAGAAAAAAAAAAAAAAAAAAAAAGTCCTTGCATGGCTCAAATTCATAAAAACGTAGCTATTCAGAGAATGTTTTGATATTTAAACATTTTTAACTCTCATATAGTTAACCATTGTACTCTGAAATAGTAAAAAGTCTCATAATTTAGAGACAAATTTCCCGTTTTTACAGCTGCCTACCTGGTAATTTCATGCTAGTTATTAGCATTTATGCATTGAGCTATAGCTACTGTACATGCTATAATGTTTACCATATAAAAGTAATTATGCAATGGATAGCCTATTTAACTAATTTTGTTGTTCCTGTTGTACTGAGTTGCCATAATATAACGCCCTTAATAAATATCTTCAGGTACCTCCACGGAGAGTTGCCCTCTGTATGTTTTTTGTTTTCCTTACGTGGTTGTGACGTTCGGTGAGCGTGCGCACGCGCGCAACTGGTGCGCGGCGTCCCCTAGTGGCTGTGACGTTGCAAGCTGTCTGGTGGGACGTGTAGTTGGCTCGAACGCAACAGCACACATATGCTGTGGTGCTGCTCTCTTGTCTGCCCATTGCCAGCGTTCGCGAGGAGGATGCCGGAGCTCTTCTGTTTTACAGCACTTTTTTTTTATCCACTTTTCCTCTCTCGTTTGATTTTTGATTGAAAATGACGGCGAGGATTTGGTTTGGGATATAACAAGTGAGGTTTGTATTTTGATGTTTATGCTCACTGTTGGGAACCGGAATTGGACACTAATTCTTGGACCGGTGCAATTAAATTGCACTAATTATGTTTGGAGGATTTTTTCGTCTGACGCACGGCCTGCGCCAATAATGGAGAGCTTTTTGAACCAAAGTGACTTGTTGTGGCCGCTGAACGACTCGTGGTCCTCCGAGCCCAACCAGACCAACCCCCTGAAGAGGAACGAGGAGGTGGCCAAGGTGGAGGTGACCGTCCTCGCCTTGATTCTCTTCCTGGCGCTCACCGGCAACCTGTGCGTCCTGGCGGCCATCCACAGCGCCAAGCACAGCCAGTCGCGCATGTACTACTTCATGAAGCACCTGAGCATCGCCGACCTGGTGGTGGCCGTCTTCCAGGTCTTGCCCCAACTCATCTGGGACATCACCTTCCGCTTCTACGGGCCGGATCTGCTGTGCAGGCTGGTCAAGTACGTGCAGGTGGTGGGCATGTTCGCCTCCACCTACATGCTGGTGCTCATGTCCGTGGACAGGTGCCTGGCTATCTGCCAGCCCCTGCGCTCCCTGCACAGGAGGAAGGACCGCTTCTACGTGGTGTTCTCCTGGAGCCTCAGCATGCTCCTCAGCATCCCTCAAATGTTCATCTTCTCCCTGCGCGAGATGGGCTCCGGCGTGTACGACTGCTGGGGCGACTTCATCATGCCGTGGGGGGCCAAAGCGTACATCACGTGGATCAGCCTGACCATCTACATTATCCCGGTGGCCATCCTGAGCGTGTGCTACGGTCTGATCAGCTTCAAAATATGGCAGAACTTTAAGCTGAAGACCAGGCGCGAGCAGTGCATCAGCCTGACGCCCAAGAGCGGGAAAGGAGGCAGCGCCTTGGCGCGCGTCAGCAGCGTCAAGCTCATCTCCAAGGCCAAGATGACCACCGTCAAGATGACTTTTGTCATCGTGATGGCTTACATCGTGTGCTGGACGCCCTTCTTCTCCGTGCAGATGTGGTCCGCGTGGGATCCCGACGCCCCGCGCGAGGGTGAGGGCAAATCGTTTCTTTCGTTGCCTTTCGCCTTTTCCAAACTTGTGCGTAAAAAGTCACCGCAGTGTTTCACGACCTTTATTGAACCCAAGGCGGATATTTTAGATTGGGAAAATCTCATGGCATCAGACGAAATGCAACATAAAAAAAAAAAAAAAAAAAAGAATTATTAATATAATTTTTTATAATCGTTTCTTTCGTTGCCTTTCGCGTCCAAACTTGTGCGTAAAAGTCACCGCAGTGTTTCACGACCTTTATTGAACCCAAGGCGGATATTTTATATTGGGAAAATCTCATGACATCAGACGAAATGCCAAAAAAACAAAAACAAAACGAAATTATTAATATATATATTTTTTATAATATCGGTCTGGGGCAATTAAAAACAAAAATCTTGTCTAGTATTTCTCACAAAGTTACTTTACAGAGCTGTCCTGTAAAACAAAAAAAACAAAACTATTCTGTTGTGAAAAGCAACAGGTGGATACACAAGTTATATTGTAACTTCTGCCACCTAGTGGAAGAGCATGTAATTGTTCTGCATGTCAATATATTTCGCTGGAATAGCAAAGACACATTGCTGTATTAACTGCAGCTTATTTATAGGGGAGACCATGGCTAGTTGTATCACTTTTCATACTTTTATATACTGCTTGGAATCAATACATCATATATAAACAAAACGTATACCAGAGGAAAGTCGTGGGTACATTTTTTGCATTCATGTCATTTTCGTACTTTGTGTCGGTGAGTTATAAGCCATCAAGTAGAGGGAGTGAACATGTGACATGTTGCCCCACCAATGGGTAAGTTGTCACACTATATGGGGTAAGATGTCACATTGGATTTCGCAACTAATAAAACAAGGACAAAATTATCCTTGTTCTCCTGTTTTTTGTTTTTGTTTTTGTTTGTTTGCTTTTCCAGCGGGAGATATTGTTTATCATTGAACTTGAAAATTTACCATAGTCGCTGAGCAAACTTTAACATGAAATATTATGAAATACATTAAAGTTCTTAGGAACTGCTGGCATATAGGTCATAGCTCTCAGCCTCAAATGCCTGATTTGCTTCCCTTATACTGGAAATTTGAGATTAAATTGAATTTTAAAAAAAAAATAAAGCAATGGATCGATGGTTCATCATGAAACTTAAACCAGTCCTGAGATATGAGCATACTGTACTTATAACAACTGGAAAATCCATTTTTAAACAATGAAACAAAACCTAGCAAACTAAATGACTCACTATTCAGATTCATTATGGGGATTCATTATGCCAGAGGTGCGTTTTTCATTGGCCCATTCATATGTGACAACAAACCCCAAAATGACTTAGACAAGTTGCCCCGAACTACCATGTTGGCTAATACTTGCCCTAGTTTAAAGTTAGCTTAAAAGATGGCAGTGACTGAGGCATGATAAAATGCCTGAATCTTCTAATGAGCCCACATGATTTGCTGCTACAAGTAGAATTTGTGTATGTACGACGTCTGTTTAAAAAAAATTAGAGTTTAAATTACAGTCCACCATATTCAAGGGGGAAATCCTCAAGCTCTCTGGTGACCATAATGAAAACAAGCACCATACAAATGTACAAGCAGTTGTGACAAACATTTTCACTTCTCCAATCTCATTTCCTTCTATTCAACTATTGGCACAAGAAGAAATGTGTATCACTTTGACCTCTCTTAAACAAGTTCCCTTCCTGAGCAGTGTTGAACCAACCCTCACCTCAATCTGACACCCTCGTATTGTAAATAGAAAAGAGATAGACCAGAAACAGCCTTCATTTATTAGCTGCATCGTGGAGGTAAATGTCATTTTCTGAGAAGAATAAACAAATACATAAACACATATTGTATACATAGACAGACAATATACATATAAATTACTATAGACTATAAATATATTAAGAACTGGCCCTGAATGAGTCCACACTACTGCAAAGTGCAACTGCAATAATAAATGTTAATCTAATAACTGACAGTAGAAATAATTTTATTAGGGTTCAAAATCAAAATTGAACCCATTAGTAGGGTTCAAAATCATTTTAGTAGAGTAAATTTTGCTCTAAAAAAAGAGGCCATATTCGGTGCCAGCCAAAACAGAGTAAACATTACACTTGGAAGAGAATAAAATATATTAAAAAAAAACAAAAAAAACTCACTCATAACCTTCAGCATGGGAGATGGCCACTCGATCACTTGAACTATGGCATGTCTACTGTTTGTTAACATATTTGTGTACAAAAGCAGACAAAAAAAAATTACGTTTTGGACGTACGATGATTGCAACTGACACCAATGATATACTAACACACAGTAAGAGCAGCATGTGTAGATTGTCATTCTCACAACCTGAAGGCTCTTTGATTGTTCCTCACCCCTTGAGCGATTTATTTTCATTTTACTTGAAATATTTTTACTCTCTTCCAAGTGTAAAATTTACTCTGTTTAGACTACGACCGAAATATCATCGTTTTTAGAGTAAAATTTACTCAAAGAAATTTACCGTGGAGAGTTCAAAGCAAACATGGTGAATCAGCAATTAACTGTTATGCTGCACACTAATGGAATAAATGTAAATGTTTTTAAAACCACATTAACCACATTTTATCTCAAAATCTGTCTGTCTGGCATTTGAACGGAATGCATTTGTTTTGTTTCCCAAAATGCAGTGAGTGTTCCTTTCAGAATGCACAAGGTGCCCTCCTCCCCACGTGTCCTGTGTCGCCCATCGCGCTGTGCAGTGTCAGACGGCTAATCATTAATCAAATTAGTGTGCGCGACCGCACGCCCACAAGCTTTATGCGTGCCCTCCGGGGCCACAATGGAGCGCCTCGTTGACATTTAACGGCAATAAGCTGCAAAGCGTGACAAGCACTGTAACACGGTCCCCCACAGTCATCGGTCGGGTGGACAGAAGCCACGCCCATACGGCCGCAGACGTGTCTTCTTATTTAGTGGGAAGATGGTCGTCTTGTATTTCATCTGCAAGTTAGCAAACTGTCATAAAATGGTAACTTTACACAAGGCAAGGTTTGGAAATAGAAAAGTGACTTGAGGTTGTTCCAATGCTTTTATATGGCATACGTATTAAACAAGTAACTGTTACGTGCTGGGGTTGGATCCCAAAGCGCAGACAAAAATAAGATTTTAACTATTCACATCGAGAGGCGAGAAACAACAAGAGTTGCACAGAGGAACAGAGGTAATAATCCGACAAAAACACACACTTCTCAGACAAGCTTATATAGACCGCAAATCAATCTGATTGGTTGTGGCTAGACATGTGGGTAACAGGACTGACATGGAATTATCTGATTGGCTGTTGCCCAGATAAAGCTGTTAAAAATTCCTGACATCACATAGCTTCTGACATCACATAACGTCTTACCAGTTGAAACTAGATGCTGGTTACATCAGTTCAAAACAGACACTTGACCTCACGGTCGTGACCCAAACATAAACCTTGCATGACCCTAGTCATAACAGTAAGCATAAACCTTTCATGACCCTAGTCATGACAGTACAAAACATTACCCTTGCATGACCCTAGTCATAACAGTATAAGCATAACCCTTGCATGGCCCTAGCCGTGACAGTAAGCATAACCCTTGCATGACCCTAGTCATGACAGTATAAGCATAAACCTTGCATGACCATAGTCATAACAGTAAGCATAACCCAGGGGTGGCGAGATCCGGTACTCGAGGGCCGCAGTCCTGCAGGTTTTGGATATTTCCCTTCTTCAACACAGCTGATTAATGATCAACTCATCAGCAAGCTCTGCAGAAGCCTGATAACGAGCCTGTTAATTGGAATCAGGTGCACTACGAGTAGGGAAATCTATAAAACCTGCAGGACTCCGGCCCTCGAGGACCGCAGTTTGCCACCCCTGGCATAACCCTTTCATGACCCTAGTCATGACAGTACTAAACATTACCCTTGCATGGCCCTATTCATAACAGGAAGCATAACCCTTGCATGACCCTAGTCATGACAGTATAAGCATAACCCTTGCATGGCCCTAGCCGTGACAGTAAGGATAACCCTTGCATGGCCCTAGCCATGACAGTAAGCATAACCCTTGCATGACCCTAGTCATGACAGTATAAGCATAACCCTTGCATGACCCTAGTCATAACAGTATAAGCATAACCCTTGCATGACCCTAGTCATAACAGTATAAGCATAACCCTTGCATGGCCCTAGCCATGACAGTAAGCATAACCCTTGCATGACCCTAGTCATGACAGTAACATTAGCCATTCATTCTCCAGCCCTCTGCTAAGCTTATAAGCTGTCAAAGGCTGATGACCTCACATCTGTCTGAATGATACATAAAACTAAATAGTAAAAGGGAAGCAAGTAGTGATTTTTAGGGCGTCATGTATATGTATTATTATGGTTTTCAGTTGTGTAGAACTGAATTGTATCAAACTGAGCACTGTTCAAAATGATTTGTCTCTCCTGTGTGACTGAGCAACAAAGCATATTCAATTGTGTGTGACGACTGAATGTTGAGTTTTTATCTGACCACAAAGAGGGGATATTTGTCTTCCTGATAATGGTATTTCCGAAAGCCACAGGAGAAAAAAAAAAAAAAAAAGCCGAAAAAGAGGCTTGAATAATCTCTCCATCGCCCAAAACAAAAGGGTCAGGAAGTATCATGGCAAGGTAAACAAACTTTGATGGAGAAAATTATTCACCTTTTCTTTTGTGTGTGCCCCCTTTGCGAAAGGTTCCAAGTGAGTGTGTTACTGCCATCCTTGACTCTCTCGCAACATTATTTGCTTTGGACCTAAGCAGTCACTTCAGCACAGTGTGGTACATAGAAGACTCACCTGGCAAACATTTTTGTAATATTCTCCTGTCTGCATCCGTGCAGGAAGCAGGCTGATGGCTGTTGTCCATGTGAATAACCCTCAATAAGGCCACAATTGCGTGATCCACGTGCCAGTGTTTACGTACCAGAGATAGGCCAGAGTGCCTGCTGCCTGTGTGCAGATCACTATCCATTAGACTGACACTAATGTCGACTCAGACAGACAGCAAACAGCTCTGAACAAGCCAAAGATCCCCGATCCAGGTGGAGCTCCACACAATTGAATCAATATGCCATTTCTATATTAAAATTGTTTAATTTTTTTTATCTAACATTCAAATTTCTTGAGATGCTGAATTTTGGATTTTCTTATAGTCAGTTTTTTTTTAATTACAAATATTACTTTCCAGAAGGTAGCATGTATAACATCAATTGTTATTTAGTGTCAACCTTAAACATTTCTTGACAATAATGTTATATGTGACCTCACTAGTCTAAACATGACATTTTGATAAATATTACATTCGTAGAATATGAGTTATGCAGCAAAATCCAGATGTTTTTATCTATCTCAGGGGGTGGCCATTTTGCCACTTGCTGTCGACTGAAGATGACATCACAGTTGCAGCGACCAATCACAGCTCACCTGTTCTCTGAAGCTTAGCTGTGATTCGTTGTTACCTGAGACCTGAACAACTGTGAAGTCATTTTCACTCAACAGCAAGTGGCAAAATGGCCGCCTACTGATATTGATCAAAACTGGATTTTGTTGTTTAACTCGTATTCCACTATTGCAATATTATATATTATATAGCATAGAACAGGGGTGGCGAGATCCGGTCCTCGAGGGCCGTATTCCTGCTGGTTTTGGATATTTCCCTTCTTCAACACAGCTGATTCATGATCAGCTCATCAGCAAGCTCTGCAGAAACCTGATAACGAGCCTGTTAATTGGAATCAGCTGCACTTCGAGTAGGGAAATCTACAAAACCTGCAGGACTCCGGCCCTCGAGGACCGCAGTTTGCCACCCCTGGCATAGAACATATTATTGTCAAGATTTTGACTGCCCCTTTATAATTGTGTAAAAGAGTCATTACAACCCAATTTAGCAAAAATATCATGGGGCTATATATATATATATATATATATATATATATATATATATATATATATATATATATATATATATATATATATATGTTGGTAAGACTTAATTTGCTTTTAATTTGGAAAGAAAAAGGTACTGTGTTTATGTCACCAACATCCAACATGAAACGCCAGTAACACCTAGTGGCACAAAAATTAGCTCAACACAGATCTATAACTCAATATTTTAACTTGTCATTTTAACTTGTATAGTATTTTTCCATCCATCCATCCATCCATCCATCCATCCATCCATCCATCCATCCATCCATCCATTTTCTGAACCGCTTGCTCATTTTTTAACTTCAAATAATTTGTAACATTGCTATAATTGTTACAAACAGATATCCATCAGATATCAGTCTAACAATCGTAGGGTTAGACTACTTTATTTTGCCAGAATCTTAAGTGATCATCTAATTTAGAATATAGAATTTTTCTAGATTTTGAGTCACACACATTTCGTATGAACTTTAATACACAAACATCTGCTGCTACAGCTGTAAAGGGGAACCAACTTCATATGTTGTTCATGGTTCACCTCTTGCAGTTGTTATGGCCCGGTGCCCCAATACTTTTTATTTGGCATTAGAATTGCATCCAGGTGGCGAGCAGCACGGTGCACTTGATGATCGTGATATTTCATGAAGTGACACTTGACTCACTTTTGCAATATCCTCCTTGAGCCACTCCAATTGTTAAGTGCTGAAATCGAAAATGAAAATGGCCTCTCACCTCCATGTTTTATCCATACCGGTTCATCGTCTCATTTATTCTTTGGCTTGGCTTCAACGTCGGAACGCATCAGCATTACGAATTTGCCAAAATGACCAGCAGGCAGTAATTGCGACCGCAAAAACGCCCCATTAGCCCACACCTGCGATTTCACATTTAGCCTGCGTGGCTCGCTTTGATGGCGACGGAAAAGCGCTGCGAGGCGAACGTCGGCCGGCTCGGGCTGGCAATCTCCAACATATTGCCGCTGAAAAAAAATGAAAAAAAAGTCACCCCCACTGAGCCTGCTGACTCACCCTGGCTGTGCTATTGATTTGCATTCAGCACTTAACGGTCACGAAGCCCGAGGAGTTTCAGACCTGCTAAAGGTTGACATCTCTATTTTTGGTTTGTTTTTAACGCTTTCATTTTGTTTGTCACTGACAGGCATTTTCACTTGCCTTTCAATTAATTACACCCTGTGAGATCATTTCACGAGTGTGATTATTCAAATGAGATTGCATCGAAGCCTTGCATTTACCTGAGAGTTATTTGCAGCAATGGCATTTTTTAGATGAAAAAAACCCAAACAAAGACAATGCAAAATCATTCATAATTGAATCAGACTTCACAGTTGAAGTAAAATGTTCGTCACCCTCCAGAGGCAGCAGAGAAGATCCGCTGTGTTCTGTTTTTCTCATTACACCACACCGGTATAGAAACATTCAAAAGAACGATTATTTTCCAATATGTCTGTCAGTTTTTGGATACAACTGATATGATAGCGAAAGTAGAATGAAAAAGTTTTGGCTTCATGATTTCATTCTTTAATTCAATGAACACAGCATTTTCCACACCTTCTGTTGCATGCACCTTGGCCACCAGGGGGCAGTATAAAAAAAGACAATTACTCATGAATTTGGTTGTGGAACAGTGAAGCTGCCGTAAAATGTGTTATTTTTCACAAATCAAAAAGAATATATGCCTGTGATGATTGATTTTTATACTCCCTGTCTGCTTGCACTATTTCTACTCAAATTTAAGTTGTATAAAGATTTGTAACCTCATATCTGTTTTTTTGTTTTTGTTTGTTTGTTTGTTTGTTAGTTTGTTTGTTTGTTTGTTTGTTTTACTCATCTACAGCTTTTCTGATTTTCTGTTAGCGTTAAACTAGTGGACTTTCTTAAGTGGTTCAGTTAAAATCTAAAAAAATAAATAAATAAATAAATAAAAAGGAAATTTAGTTTAATAACAAACTTTAACTGGGAGTGGCAATAAACAGCCACATGAAGTTCACACTTGATTAAGTTCATTGCTGCCATCTAGCTGTTGAATGCCTGAAGTGCACTCATGTCAAATATTTGCTCGCAAGACAAAGGGAAAATACAAATAAAAATCAACAAGCCACAGCTTAAAACTGGACAATTCAGGAAACACGCTTACAATGAGATAAGAGAGTAGAAGAAGAAAGTTGTGATTGAGCGCTATTAATATAACTCCTTTTTCACAGATTGGAAAAATATGTGGATTTGTATTGTCATGATACCTGTGTGTATGAATTCGTTATATGAAGGAATGTCACTCCCAGAGGGCAATGCTAACTTCCCGTTAGCATGTCAATAGGGTTTTACGTTAACTTTAGCGTAGCGCTAGCAATGTTTTTCAAACGAATGTCTTTGATTATGATAAGCCAAAATCAAATTCATACCTGCTTCTACATGTCACTGTACATTGCCGACATCTCATTGCTTTAGCCTTGTCATCCAACCATTTATAATTATTGCTTTCCATGACCTTCCACGCGTCATTAGTGCCGTAGCTTTTTTTTCTTCTAGTGCAGCAGGGGCGCAAACAAGCTCCCAAAGACATAAGCAGTCAACTCATACACATAATAAGACAATTACGGAGATGGTGAACACATTTGTAAAATTCCACATGGGTGACAGAATTAACGCGGCGTAAATGTCATCCAGCATGCCGCCACGTACGAGGATTTGCTATGTTCTCATTTTCTTTCATGTTATAGGATTAGATATAGTTGCTAGTATTTTTTTTTTGTAGATTCTTCTGGCTTCGTCTAATTCAAGGTCATGGTTATTATGGGAGCTGTATTGACATTTACAATCTCTTCCCACTATTCTGTAAATAGCAGACGTCAATACTGCACATTTCCAATTCTCACCTCTGACGTGTTCCGAGCAGATCTGGGGGGGGGAAATAAAATCCCTCTTAACACGCTGCACAGGATAATCAGTCAGGATCATCTTTAGAGCCTTCAGATAATTGCGCTTATTGGTACAATTATCTGAAAACTCTGAAAGTGAAGATTAAAGATTTTAGACTGAGGCAATGTAATGTGATTTTCAGTCAACAGCAAAATGGCAGCCTCCTGAGATGCTCATTTTATATTCCGCAAACACAATGCACTAGTGGGGTGCATAGACCATTTTTGACTTTTTGTTTGTTTGTTTGTTTGTTTGTTTGTTTTTCTCCATTGAACTCATTCACTCCCAGCCATTTTCACAGAAGCAATCCCCTTCACTCCCGGCTGTTTTACTGGATTTTGACTGATTTTGCAAGGCCCACAGAATATTGTGTTCAATTGCTATAAAAGCGTGGAACCTACCAAAAGAAAGATTAAAGTCTCTTCTTTCATCAGGAAAAAAAAAGAATGTTTCTATCTGTTTCCGTTTTGCAGCAATTAGCATTAGAAGACAGCTAAGTTTCATCAGTTTTCACAAATCTATTTAAAATTGTAATTGAGCTTTTTTTTCTCCATGGCCCTGGTTGATCTCCTTTGCTCTGCTGCCACCTGCTGGCCGTTTGTGTAATAACTACCATTTCTGCAACCGTTCTTTGAAGTTGAGAGGCTGCATCAAAGCCTTCTGTATGCTCTAGAATAAAAAACAAAAACAAAAAAACGTATAAATACGTCTTTGGGACACTTAGAACATAAAAAAACATATTTACACGTTATTGAGAGCAAATGAGTTGGTAAATCCTGATGCTAATGTTTGTTTATACAGGATTCCATTTTAAATATCTTTCTTTTACCTCCACATTAATTTTTTGGTACTACATTGTTATTTATGAGAAGAAAGTTCAAATATGGGCGGCACGGTGGAATGAGTGGTTAGCACGTCCACTTCCCAGTTCTGAGGACTTGGATTCGAGTCCTGGCTCCGGCCTTCCTTGGGTGGAGTTTGCATGTTCTCCCCGTGCCCGCGTGGGTCTTCTCCGGGTACTCCGGTCTCCTCCCACATTCCAAAGACATGCATGGCAGGTTAATTGGGCGCTCCGAATTGTCCCTAGGTGTGCGTGTGAGTGTGGATGGTTGGCAACCAGTTCAAGGTGTACCCCCGCCTACTGCCCAGAGCCAGCTGAGATAGGCTCCAGCACCCCCTGCGACCCTTGTGAGGATTAAGCGGTCAAGAACATGGATGGATGGATGGAAGTTCAAATATATATTACTTCTGTGACAGTTTACTTGACCTCAGCTTATGTATAGTTTATGAATCCACTGTATTTTTCCTCCGACTTGACGCTTCCTGTCCTGACCTTTCCCCGCAGCGATGCCCTTCATCATCTCCATGCTGCTGGCCAGCCTCAACAGCTGCTGCAACCCGTGGATCTACATGTGCTTCGCCGGCCACCTCTTCCACGACCTGCGGCAGAACTTCCTGTGCTGCCCGGCGCGCTACCTCAAGTCGTCGCGGTGCCGCTGCGAGCGCGACTTGGACTCCAGCCACAAGAGCTTCTCGTCCACCTTGGTCAACAAGAGCACCGGCAGCCAGAGGAGCATCACGCAGACGTCCAGCACGTGAGCGCAAAGACTTAATGGACCGGAAGGACACGCATGGAAAAGAAAAATGAGTTATTTTATTTACAGTACAACGGTTGCTGGTGTAAATAAAGAATGAATAACGGATGTACAGAACGTTTGAGTGCAATGGATATTTTCAGGATCATAATGGAATAAGCCAAGCAATCAACAACATTTGTTTGCTGCAACCTTTGTAAATTTTGATTGACGCTGTCAGAAATTGGTGATCATTTTCACTCAAAATGATCCGAACCGCCTTCCCTGTAAGTTATGTTCATATGTACAAATTTTTATTTCAGAAAAAAAACTATTATTGTTTCATGATGTTGAATTTAAATTGTTCTTTTGTGCTACTTAACTTACAACGATGGATATTGCATCATTTGTACTACAAGAGGATTGACACTTCTCATTGTGATACTAATCATACCGTCAAAATCAACAACACGTACAATAATTGCTTACACTATATGAATTTAATATTGTGTGCATGTATATACTGTACATGCTCTGTGTAAAGTGCAGCTGAGAGAATATAAAACCTGTGTGTCTGCGTGTGGGTGCGCTTTACGTGTGCCACGTTGTGCATCTGCTTTTGAAAGCATTTGTGTCAAATATTTATACGCTGTACTGTGAGATGTGGAAACTGTCATTGAAAATGTTCTTATTAAGAGAATAAAATGCAAAAAGAGGAGCTATAGCTTTTTATTTACTCATTTGGAAAATATTCCGCATTCATTCTTAATCACAACTCATTGATTATTGTCAGCATTCAGTAGGAGTGATCTGAATGAAAAGGATTGACCATGGGTCCCTAAAGGCTATTTCTCTTATTGGACTCATTTGCTCCCAATAACGTGTAAATACGTTTTTTTATGTTCTAAGTGTCCCAAAGACGTAGTTATACGTTTTGTTTTGTTTTTTATGCTAGAGCATACAGAAGGCTTTGATGCAGCCTCTCAACTGCAAAGAACGGTTGCAGAAATGGTAGTTATTACACAAACGGCCAGCAGGTGGCAGCAGAGCAATGGAGGTAAACCAGGGCCATGTAGAAAAAAAAGCTAAATTACTTACAATTTTAAATAGATTTGTGAAAACTGATAAAACTTAGCTCTCTTCTAATGCTAATTGCTGCAAAACGGAAACAGATAGAAACATACTTTTTTTTTCCTGATGAAAGAAGAGACTTTAATATTTCTTTTGCTATGTGCTTTTATAGCAATAGAACACAATATTCAGTGGGCTTTGCAAAATCAGTCAAAATCCAGTAAAACAGCCGGGAGCGAACGGGATTGCTTCTGTGAAAATGGCTGGGAGTGAATGAGTTAAATATTGAACCAACATGTATGCATTATATAAGATAAAACAATCATTATAAATCTCAGACAATTCCCGCAAAGCTTTGCATATAATCCACACATTAGTGCTGTCCGCTCAAGGCTATGTTGTTGTCTGAAAAAGTACCTTAAATCAATATTTAATTTTGGCCAGTAGAGAGAAGGTCGATTGTAGCTGTTTTGCATTAATAAATGCTGCTAAATGTAAGATACAATCACTGAAAATATTTCATACTCTTATGTTCAGAATGTCAATGTTAGTTTTCAACTAATTTCATATATAGTCAGAGACATTGCCCCCTTCTAGTGTTCATGTGTAGTAAATGAGTGTGAATGAGAGGCCTTGAAAAGTCATTGGTGTCCGAACCAAACATCTTGTTTTAATACTCAAAAGAAAAAAACGTAAATAAAACCGTTAGTAAGCTGCCTCGGCTAGCAAACATTATTAATATGTCGGTGCTTTTGTTGTTATACTACACTACAATACACAAGCTGTATTCGTGAAGCAAAAAACAAAGTTAGCTAGGAAGTTAGCTCGCTAGCTATAAGCTAATTAGCTATAAGCTAACGCTACATATTTCCTTCCATTTGCAAATCTTACCACCAAAATACAAGTGCTCAGATGGACTTTCGTCACAGTTTTGTACTATAGTCAACATTTGACTACAATATAATCCACTGCTGTCATAATTCATAATTTCCCAAGCATAAACGTTTGGTCATTATTTCTCACAGTCTGCTGGATATCCATTTATCTTTGTTGTGAGGGGGAAATCTCATTCACAGATTATTAATCATAATAATGTTCACCCATTTCCATAATGCAATTTTATGCCTTGTCCACACCGTAATAGAAAACTATAATGTATCAACTAGAATTAAGAGACTGTGTGGAGTCAGGAATATTGACCCTTAATTCAATGATAACCAACCACTTGTGCTGCTGTGAGAGATCACTTCACATGTGGAGGGTGAGGTTAGAGTTAGACATTTAATTGTTGGGACCACTTCTCTAAATATTCAACAGCAGCCTCTTGTGGGGTGCAGTGATTAACATTTCAAACTACTTTGGATGGGGGAAAAAAAGAAGACACAACTCATTCATATTTACATGTCGTTTGTGTTTAATAATAAAACAAGTTGTGAATTAGACCAATTCATTCTCAATAGATGCTACGGAACATTCGTTTTCATTTAATTAGCATTTAATTACGCAAACAAGCATTTCTGATCCTGATTAGTTTCAACAAGTGTGAAGTCAACAAAGGGCGACATTTAGCATTGTGAAATAATTGAGCATGACAGTGGAAAAGGAAGCAGGGGGGCATCCTCGCCATGCCCCCCAACCCTCAATCAACAATAAGGCCTGCCCGGAGAGACTTGCAGAGCTGCCAAAGAAGCATGCGGCCTCCTGCAGCTGTCACTGGGCTTCTGTGACGAAGGCACACTGAGCATTGAAGCTTTACATCCAAGTGAGTTTGTTTGTTCACACAAACCTGAAACAACAACTGAAAATGCTCACATTTATTTGTTTATGTCTTAAACTGTTAGGCCATGTTTAAATGTCTATGTTTTTAGACTCTTACAGGCAAAAAAAAAAAAAAAACAGGCAGAAAAGACAATGCTTTTACTTAAAAATGTGTTTTGTTATAGGCAGCCATTGTCAAAAATTTCATATGAAACCTGCACTGAAAAGTGATATATTGTATTGTACCTTTATGTATGTATGTGTGCATGTGTGTTACCGGCCTGCAGATGCACTTTGATATAATAACAAATCCTCAAAAGGTTGCGTCCACTTAAAAGCATTTTGCCTCAAATGTTGTTTCTGGCAAAATGGAGATAACTTCTTTTCATATAAACCATCATGAAAAAGCTAAGTCTATTCATTTTTTGCTGTAATTTGCAAGCATTTCTTATTGCACTGCTTTCTTTAAATTCATTCACTCGGAAAAAAATAAAAATAAATAAATTTGCCTATAATAACTGTATTTTTTGTACAAAATTCAACAAAAAAAAATCTCATGATGAATCAATTTTGTACTAATAAGTAATTTATGAGCAAAAAAAATTCATAAAATTAAATCTAAGTGGTGCAAATATATAAATGTTGTACTTTTTTGTACAGATTTTGATGACAGACCCTTCGGGTAAGATGGTATGAAAAAGATGGATGTAAATATATCAATTTTCAATTAATAATGCTACTTTTCTTGTACAAAATCCTACTAAAATCTCATGATAACAGACCTCTCCATGATGACAGAGATCAAAACAGTCGCATGTTCCGGCGCCAAGGTGACGTAGAAAAGGATAGCAGAGCTCATCAGACCGCACTCTTCCCAGCAGTGTCGCGTGAGGTTTTTTAGACTTCCTTGCGCAGTGCCACGCGCACGCCGCCGAAGATCTTGCCCAGGGCTTCGAACAACGGATCGAAGAAGGTCTGAATGCACAGCAAGTAGATGCGGCTGACGCACTGCGACTCGATCAGGCAGCTCTTGATGCACGGCATCACCGCCCAGATGTGGCAGAAGGAGATGACGGCGAACAGGAAGCCCCAGATCAGAGCCACGGGGATGCCGAAGATGGCGGACAGAATGCGATAGCACCAGTACTTGGACACGGTAAAGGTGGTGTAGCTGAGCTTCCAGACGCCGTCCAGGCTGTGTGTGCCGTCTGGCTCCGCGATGACGTCCTCAAACTCCACCTGATAAGAAATGCGGCAAATTAGTGCTGAAAACGATCTGATTGAAATCATGGACTAAAGTCGCAGGTAATCCAAGTGGTGTAGTGAGGAAGGCTGCTTTCGAATTCATCTCGCTGCTGTTTTGATTAGCAGTTCAAGCGGGCAGTCCATGAACTGAGGCAATTATAGTTGCCACATGAGTGAGCCATGTTAGTTTGGACTGTAGTACAGTGTGACGTGGGTGGGCGAGGTTACGCTACGATCTGCCAGTTGGTCTATTGGAAACTCTGTCTGCATTCCCAGCTGAGACTCCAACAGAATGTTAATGAACTTTTCAGACAGGCAGGCAGCAGACGCCGTGCTCATCTAAAGACATTTTGTCTTTGTCTTCCAAACCAGTGGACGGGATCCGCTTGGGCTGATTGTTCAAAGAAAGCCGTCTGGGCTCATCCTCGGAACAAATTGCTGAATCGGTTCACACTTTGTCAAGGTCTGAAGGCGTTTTGAAGGAGAGGGGATTGCCTCAGCGCTCCAAAACAACAACACTACACTACAACAGTAGTGCTGTATGTTGTTATAACATCTATCTATCTATCTATCTATCTATCTATCTATCTATCTATCTATCTATCTATCTATCTATCTATCTATCTATATGTAGATAACTAGCTAGCTAGTTTGCTATTTATCTATCTATCTATCTATCTATCTATCTATCTATCTATCTATCTATCTGTCTATCTGTCTATCTATCTATCTATCTATCTATCTATCTAACTAGCTAGCTAGCTATGTAGCTAGATAGATAGCACGAGCATACAGAAGGCTTTGATGGAGCTTCTGAAATGAAAAGGTGGCTTAAAGCAATGGTAGGTATTACAAAAAAATGGCCAACAGATGGCAGCAGAGTATAAGATATTAGCCAGGGCCATGTTGCTCTCTTTGCCTGTTTTCAACAGGTGTGTGAATAATAATTGCTGCAAATTGGAGACAGATACAAATATACTTTTTTTCCTAATGAAACAAGAGACTCTAATCTTTCTTTTCGTAGGTTCCATGTTTTTATAGCAATAGAATACAACATTCTGTGGGCTCTGGAAAATCAGTCAAAATCTAGGAAAACAACCGGGAATGAAGGGGGTTGATTCAATGAAAATGGCTGCCAGTGAATGAGTTAAAAGCTTTATAGAACATAGTAGTTGGAAAATGTGATTAAATCGCGATTAATCGCAGTTAATTACATAATGTTGTGTGATTAATTAGTTAAAAAAAAAAAAAGTTTATATATTGGGATAGGTATTTCACTAATTATGCAAATTAATTATTATTTTCAGGAAATATTATTTTTCACAAGCTGTTACTTTCATGCCAGTGTTGCACTGAGCAGAACTGAACATACAGGAGGTCAGTACGAATGTAATGAAACTTCAAGTGTGCCTCTGCCATTTGCACACCATTTTACCTCCTTCAAGAACAGTGGTGTGATATCAGGGCTTTCAAAACCTCTGATGACCTAAACGTTATCAAAAAGCATGACTTGAATTTCAAACTTTGTGTAGATTAATCATATATATTTATTTCCAGCTGTCTTTTTTACATAGCGTCTTGCAATTATTTGTCGGTTAGCATTTTTTTCTTCTCCTTCCTCATGATTTGCCAATCTAAGAAACTCGGGGCGCTAATTAGCAAACCGTCAGGCTTCCCATTCTGTCGTTTTTCATGTTTCTCCAGCCGGTTGTGATTATTAGTGTGCTAGTATACATCAAGTTGCGTCTTGTGGATTTTTAAAGGCTATATCTTGTATCACATCTGTTTATGATAGCAGGCCCTTAGTTTGAATGTTGATTTGAGCGGACGTTAAGCACAAGCTCTGCTCATAAGTGATGATTTGTCATATTCGCAGTTCGCAGACTTCCAAGTTTACAACAAAATCTAATCAGCGCGTGTATATTCAATTCTGCGCTAAAGGAAAAATGGGTCCGAGTGATGCCTGCGAACAATCACGGAATAAACAGTTGTCAAATCCAAATAAAACATGATAGCTCTTGATATCAGTTACACGCATACGCTACGATTCCCAAAATAAACGCAATGTTCTGGACAGGCAACAGGAATAGTTGCTGGTCTATTTAAGGAATTTTGACCAAGTGCAGCAACCTGATTTCCTCGCTGCAATCGAACAAGATATTTTTCATCATTTTCCATCTTGGCAACGACATTGACAAACCTTCACCACATCCTCATTGATCTGCTTGGGGTCTCTGTTGATAAGATCGATCTCCTTGGTGTTGCTGTCCTTCGTGATCTTCTCCTCGCCGGTGTTGTACTGGTACTGGTCCGCCATCTTTGCGGTGCTGGATGACAAAGGCGAGTTCGGGAAGAGCCGTCAAAACGCTTGCGAACCCCTGCATGTACTGCGCGAGCTGACGCTCCCGGTTGACATGCCAGTGGACAGCTGCTGCACGCCCTGGTAAATTTGGAGGCCTGACCTTGCACCCTACACGCGCGCGCACGCACACGCACGATGCTACCATGCGCAGACAGTGAAGCTATGCCTTAAAGGAGAGCCCGCGCTTGTGTCACATTTCACATGGTCTTGCGGGAGGCCGACTGGGCAGGGTTTGCAATTTCCACTACACTGACACACAAACACACACTCCTGCATGTGGAATGTCGTGTTTTGTGGCTTAATTACATTAGCTGGGGGGGTTGAGTATATTTCAAAGTAGACGAGTAAAAACTACTTACAGTGTCAGTTTCTGACACCGTTAAAGATGTTTCAGAGTATTAAACAGATCATTAAATCGGATTTGTGGAGCGGATCAGGAGGTTTCTCAAATTAGCAAGAGGTACACTCAGAATTCACTTCAATTGGTACATCCATCCATTTTCTGAGCCGCTTGCTCCTCACAAGGGTCGCGGGGGGCGCTGGAGCCTATCCCAGCTGGCTATGGGCAGCAGGCGGGGTACAACCTGAACTGGTTGCCAGCCAATCGCAGCAATTGGTACATGTGCGTGACCAAATGATCTTCAACATTAGATTAGAACAAACAAAATTGTTTGCACTCACGCAAATATTTCAAGGCTAACTCAAGATTGATGTAATTTATTTACATGACAGATTACCATTTACTTTTTTGAAGATAATTTTTACACAAACCTACCAAATAAACCTTATATGATACATATTTATTAGTCGTATAAAGTCTATTTGAAATGCATAATCCTTAGGTTTATGTATTTAGTATTAATAAAGTATAATTATGTTAAATTAAAAATAATAAGAGTATTTAAATGCAAAAAGTATATTGTTTGTATTTTATATATACTAGAATATATATATAAAAAGTAATTATCTTAAAAAATATGTCTTTAAAAAAAAAAGCAAGTGGAAATTTGTTCTGTAGAAAAATTACATAAATCTTAAGTTATAGGCTTGAAATATTTCTGTGAGTGTGCAAAGACTGGTTGCCAGCCAATCACAGGGCACACAGAGACGAACAACCATCCACACTCACACGCACACTTAGGGACAATTCGGAGCGCCCAATTAACCTGCCATGCATGTCTTCGCAATGTGGGAGGAGACCGGAGTACCCGGAGAAGACCCACGCGGGCACGGGGAGAACATGCAAACTCCACCCAGGAAGGCCGCAGCCCGGATATTGTATACATTTCATTCCACTTCACACTTGTGTCCCACTCTTTTAATTTTCCACACAAAAAAATAAAATTCTATATCTTTAAGTCTGTATGTAAATGAAAAGGTCAAAAAGGTCAAGGAGGCTCATAATTTCGCAAAGCACTCTTTTAGACATACAATGTGCGACTCAAGTCTTTCACACTGATGGCAGACATATTGTAAGCCCCATCAATGTGGTGCATGTAGTCAGAACGGCCATTTTAGTCCTCGTAAATTATGCAGTTGCTGCTATCAGTCAGTGTGTTCTATAATAGAATATTGTATTTAAAAAAGAAAAAAAAAAAAACTCATAGACAGTTATGTTCCCGAAAAAAGAGCAGGAAAGAAGACATGCAGTCCCCATGGGAACTTAGAGAAGAAGCCAGCTAAAAGATTGTTGATTATTGGATATCATGTTCCAAGCAGATGGCATCGGGGTATGCATTAACATTTGCCTCTCCGGTTCCCAGGTGGCATCAATGGGCCGAGGAAAGAGAAGTGGAGGAATGGGATCAGAGTGCACGGATCCGACCCCATTCGACGGGCCAGCATTCCTGCTGTGGCAAGGCAGGCCAGCGAGGAGGGAGACGGACGCAAATAGATCAACAGAGAGTGAAGGTGGGCCGGCCTCCGTCCGCTGAGAGTGTAAGTGAGGCCACCCGAGCCAAACACACGTCACGCAGCCAACACGCCACTAAATTTAGACGGCTTTTACTGTGGGATGCGGCGGGGAGCGGTCAGTAACGTATGATGTGTTTAGTTGTCAAATAATGCAGACCCTTCAAATTGTTTGGTTTGATGCTTTGCACCCAACCGGATGTCATTTGCATCACGTACGCCGACGTGAGTCACGACAACTTCAAAGACTTTTTGCCTTCGCCTGAGCAGCTGCGACCCAAATGACGTGTTTATTTCCATCTTTCACTTGCGTATAGCAAGCTAGGCATAAATAAAATAAAGCGTGAGGGAAGTGGGAGCAGAGCTGGATCACTGATTAGGCACTGGGAGTACACTGGTGAAATTTGAGAGTTTTTCGAGATACAAGCTGTTGTTTTTTGTTTTCAGTTAATTTGAGGGAGGGAAAAAAAGGCTTCAAGCTTTTTATTGGTGCTTCAAGTTTACTGCCACATTATAACAGATATATTTCGACTCCCTCATACTATGTTATGTAGCCTACTTGTTCCTTTGTTTTTAGTACGTATTGTGTCATGTAATCGGGTTATATAAAAAAATTTTAGGAAAAAAAATTATCCAATAGATTAAATGGATACTTTACTTATGTAGCCATTTTTGGCAGTCAAATGTAATAAATTATATAAATTTGATATTTTCATTATTTTTCATGTACAATTTAGTACCTTTAAAAACACATTTTGCAACTTGCTGTCGTCTGTCGACTGAAAACGACGTCACAAGGGCTCAGGTAACCAATCACAGCTCAGCTTGTGAATGTCACATGCCAAAAGAAAACAGGTGAGCTGTGATTGGTTACTTGAGCCCTTGTGATGTCATTTTCAGTCGACAGCAAGTTGCAAAATGTGTTTTTAAAGGTACTAATTGTACGTGAAAAATAATGAAAGTATCAAATTCATTATAGGCAAAATATTAATGTTTGACTGCCAAAAATGGCTAAATAAGTAAAGTATGTCTTTAACTTTTTGAAGTTCATATAATTTTATATGCTTTAATGAGTAGATTTTACTAATTATTATTTTTTTTTTATTAAATTGAACTATACTAATTTTTGGGTATGGGTAATGTATTAGCTGTAACTTAAAAAAAATTATTTTGTGAAAAAAAAACTTAACGAGAGAACGTTAAAAAAAATGCTAACTAAAAATACATTATTAAAAAACAACAACAACAACAACAACAAAAATGTGCTTTGTTTTTTACTCTAATCAACATGTCATTGTAATAAGAATAAAGTTGTATATAATCTATATATGTCAGAAAAAATCTATATCGGGTGAGAATGAAATGAAATGAAATCTCACCTCCCACCAAGGGCGCCACATTTGGGTCGGCCCAGCTCTGGCGTGGTGTCATCCGTCGCGCCCTCACCATGGCAACAGTAACATGCCTTTCCCCCAACAAGATGCTGTCGTCATTAGCTCATTATTATCGAGCACATTAGACTTGTTATAGCACACAACGGATAGTTTGGTTTAAAACTATTCTCTAATTAGCCTCTGAAAAACATTTTATGACATTTGGACCATCAAAGCTCTCACATAGGATATCAGTAGCTATGCTGTGACAAATATTTGATGACAATAGTCAGTATATTTGACCAACAGTAATGATCATCCTCCTTGATGAGATGCGTAAACAAACACAAAGTCTGTGTGACAACTCGTTTTGTTTGCCTCTTGAAATGCCTCCTTTTTGCACAATTCAATGAAATCAAGTACACAAACTGTTAAAAATGACCTTCATAAAGATAATAAAGCTCAGTCAGTTTTGATTGACACTGGAAGAAAGGTATTCATTTGACAACAAAAGGAAGTCAAACAGACACGCTTGGGAAATCACTACAAACACAATAGCTACTGTAAAGATAACGAGGCCGGGATATTTCATACACATTCTCTTTATAGTTGAATCCCTTTTTCGTAATATGTATGAATCACATACAATATTAAAACACAACATAAATTTAACAAACTGCTGTATCTGAGATTTACACCAGTTGAGTTGCCAGCCGGTGACGTTTCATGCGTGCATAATTTAGCCCACTTGAGGTCAGCAGTGTGCACACATTGAACTACATGCACAGCATGGCCGAGGTGCGCCTGCGCCACCAACTGTGACGTCAAACGGAATGTAGCCAATCAAGAGTCCGCCAACTGAAAAAGACGGAAGTGCGCGTATAGTGACCAGAAGCACAAAATTTTGTTTTGAAAGTTTGAATGTTATTGATGACTATTTGGTTAACGCTTTTCTTATCCTGGGTAAAATATATATATATATATATATATATATATATATATATATATATATATATATATATATATATATATATATATATATATATATATATATACACAAAAGGTAAATTCTTGAAGGTGAAACCAACTTTCTGCCATTTTCACAACGAGTTTGTTTTATCTTTATGTGTGGCATCTGACAAAGATAAAACATCATTTTAAGATTTGAAAATCCTTATATGTGTACCAGGCTTAACGAAAAATAAAAAATAAAAATAATCTGTCAGCTACAATACAGCCCAAATATCCATAAGGTGCCTTGAGTCATACGTTTCAATTTTCATCTAACGAAATGCATGACTTGCGGAAGAAATGCTAATTGTTTCTGCGGCTGTTCTCTTAATTGATTATCATTTGACAATGAATGAGAGCCAGGTGTGATCAATTTACACCTGTTGTTGTGGAATAAAAGCGGCTTGCTGAAGCCCGTAACTTCGGTCTCGTTTTTATGTATTTATTTATTTATTTAGTCATTCATTCATTTTAACTTCTTGACACGGTAAGTAGTCGTGAAATACCGGTGAATGATTTTAGTGGTAAATGTGTGGGCTGTGTTTTGTGACTGTGTATATTGTTGTGGGTTAAATAGTTCCAAACAATTTCCATTATATGTTTCAAGCTTGTGGCCCTGTGTCATTTTCTATGCCTTGTGAAATCTTGCCACCTTTGCACTTTGGACAGAAACAAACTTCTGAAGATGTCTGGCCGTGGCAAGAAAGCAGTCCCCAAGTCCATATCGACCGTTTCCAGATCCGAGCGAGCCGGCGTCATCTTTCCAGTTAGCCGCATTCACAGGTTTCTGAAAAAGGGCAACTACGCCAAACGTTTGGGCAACGGCGCAGCGGTCTACCTCGCTGGCGTCTTGGAGTACCTCAGCGCCGAGATCCTGGAGTTGGCGGCGAACGCCTGCCAGGCCAACAAGAAACGACGCATTTCCCCGCGCCATATTTTGCTGGCGGTCAAGAATGACGAGGAGCTCAGTCAGCTGCTGGCCGGCGTCACCTTCGCGGAAGGTGGCGTGATCCCAAATATCCACACGACGCTCCTTCCCAAAAGGACTTTGCCGGAATCCCGTGCTGAAGATGTTCAGTCGCAAGACTTTTAACTGACATTTGTATAAAGTGTAATAAAATGCTTTTGTAATGATTTGAACGCCGAGTTTGTCAACGGGTTGCTTTTTGCTAATGTAGTAATCAAAGATGGCTTCATATTGTAGTCTTACTGCTGTTACAGTTCCAATACTTGTATTTGGTGGGGAAAAGTTTACCAGTTGCCCCTGAGAGGGAGCGAAACCACACACAGGGGGCGCGGTGGCTGACTGTTTAGCAGTTATGTCTTGAATTAAAAAGGCTTTAATTAGCTACATAATGGCTGTTGATTTCGTTTTGGTTTTCGTGGTTTTATGTACATGTCTCGTGTTCATAGACGTTTCCAAATCTTGTAGGCTACTGACCTCTAGTGGACAAGGTGCAACTACTCCACCAGTGAGGCGTTTTCCACTTGAGCTTAAAGGTTTGAACTGAAAAATTATGCCCCCACCTGTATATTTTGAAACTAGCACTAGCTTCTAGTGATTTTTTTTTTTTTTTTTTTTTTTTTAATAAAATACATTTAGCATAAATATTAGAGGGCATGACAAGGATAGTTTTCATGGTGGGCATAGTTTTCAATGTCAATTTGGGAAATTAATATTTTTCAATGGCATTTGAATTTTGTCTATTTTATTAAGTAATGCATTAAGGTCAAAGTAACTTCATTGAGACCTGAATATAGTATTAAGTTTTAAAGTGAGTTGGCACTCCAAACATGTACCAGTACAAATATTGAATTATGTGATACTGTGACAGAATGCATAAAGGAATTTGCTGCTGTTTTGTATGGCGTGAACATTTAATTTTAGAATAACATGATAGATCTCTTCCGTCCCGCTAACAGTTTTTTTTTTTTTCTTGTGAGTCATGTCTTTCCAAAATAAAAACTGAATATGCTGTAAAGTTGTTTCCTTTCAGTCAAACAACCTTCATTATGTTGCCTTTCTAAAACACAAAAAGGACTTCCTGGTTCTGATAGTTTGTTTACTCATGTTTCTGTTGCTTCATTTTTTTTTAAATTGAGGTTAAGTTTATTTGACTAAGTTTGAGCAAGACATACGACCTCTACAAATTTTTCTAACTCAAGATCTTTGCCTGGCCTCTGATTGCATTACATTTTTAGTACCAATATTGGATTCTATGCTGATAAACAGCCAATGGGACACCATTGGAAAAATGACTGCAATGCATCTGTGAGACAGCAAACAAATGAGGTAACACCACATTATTATTATCCATCCATCCATTTTCTTGACCGGTTATTCCTCACAAGGGTGGCGGGGGGTGCTGGAGCCTATCTTAGCTGGCTTTGGGCAGTAGGCAGGGGACACCCTGGACTGGTCGCCAGCCAGTCACATGGCACACAGAGACAAACAACCATCCACGCTCACAAGCACACCTATGGACAATTCGGAGCGCCCAATTAACCTGCCATGCATGTCTTTGGAATGTGGGAGGAGACCGGAGTACCCGGAGAAGACCCACGCAGGCACGGGAGAACATGCAAACTCCACCCAGGAAGGCCGGAGCCTGGACTCGAACCCGAGTCCTCAGTACTGGGAGGCGGACGTGCTAATTATCCCAATGGGGCAATTAAGGTTTGGAGTTTAATTAAGTAGTTTTAGGTTGGGATTTGGTGTGAAGTTTCGCTTGAGAGGACGCTTTGGTTGGAGCTAGAGTTAGATTTACAGTTGTTAGCAATTAGCATTGGGGTTGGGTTTAAGATTGGTCGATTGAGTATTTTTGATGTAGTGTTGTCTTTAGAATGAGAATCGGGTCAGGATTCAAGTCGGCAGTTTTGGTGCAGGTTTGGCCAAAGGATTGGGGAGTTGGGTTAGATTTAGGGTTTCGGTTTGGGGGGCAGTATTAAAGACGGGATTCTGCGAGGTCATCCGTTAGCTATGTTTGTATTCTGTTGGATCTCCTAATGCAATACAAGAAATGGGGCGTAGGGGGTGGTTATATAAAATATGTGTATATCTTGGTTACAAAGGATCAGGTATTTGACATGCTGTGAAAACAACAATCTGTCTTCCTTTTATGAAAGACTAATACAAACAGTGGCGGCCATAAAATAGCACTTTGTTGGCACTCGAAGAGCATTATCAATGCGCTGTAATGATTTCCATTACATACTCACTAACGCTCTCTCACTGTACACATTTGATATTATATAATGAACCTGACACTTTCCTGCCAATACTTATTCACATGTTGATGAAGACTATCAGCGCATGTAAGGTCCACCCAGTCACACATGCAAACCCAGAATAAGTAGACTCCAACCAGGATCTAAAGCGTACGTCCAACTGAAAGGTACTTGTTACTATGTGAGTCACTGGCTCACTCAATTGCCATGACGACCGGAGTAGATGACATTCATCGTCTATCAGCATATCTGTTGCACACAGGAACTCGGTTATTGTCCTTCAGATTCATGAGAGATCCTCACATTGCAGAGCCTGCTGTGTTTGTGCTGCGCGATGGGAATCATTTATTGATATGTGGGATATGTTACAGATTATCACGTTACATCATTAGCAGGCAAAATTAACATCCAAAGCTCAATTAATAAATCTTCAATGAGATGAACATGAAAAAAATGACACTAAACATCTTATTTTCGATTGAGAACATCACTGTCAATAATTGGGTCGTATCACAAAGAACAACAGGAGGCTTTGTTCGGCAACCTTTACTGTCAAAAGAGCCATTTTAGGCCAAATAAATAACCAAAAATCTGTCTGGAGCCACAAAACATTTGAAGATTGTGATGAAGGAAACAGTGTTTTAGTGTTAGTCTAATGTACAGACTGAGGGCCCAAAACAGTGTTAATTTGAGATGCACGACAAGAGGAAAAATATGTAGCATCCAATACTTTTTTTTGAGATTCATTTTCTTCTCCCTTTAATCTTCCGTTTTTGGATTGTATTTTTTTCAAGTTTCATTTTTTTTTAAATACATTTTTAGACTTTTCTGGCTTTCTGTCAAATTACTTACATTTTTGAAAATTTTATGAACATATGGTAATTTTCTGCCTCTTCAGCGTTGTTTGGACATTTTATGGCTTTTTTTTTTTTTTTACTTTTTTCCTGCCTTTTATACTATCAATTGTCTGACTTTTTTGTGAAAAATTTTGTGGACATTTTATGGTAATTTGGGGGATTCTTTCTTGTTTTGGGGCATTTTATAGTTACTTTTTTGAAAAAAAATTTAAATCAATTTTTTTTTTTTTTTTTTTTTTTTTGCCGATGCTGTGGACATTTTAATTTTTAGGATTTCTGTATTTTTTTTTGTAGACATTTTACAGCTACTTTTTAAAAATATTATTTTCAACCATTTTTTTAAAAATTAGTTTGTTTTTTTTACTGGACAATTTCATGTACATTTTGTGGCAATTTTCTGCTTTTCCTCTTCCTTTTTGGACATTTTTAAGTAATTTTAAAAACTTTTTCATCTCCCTTCCGTCTCTCTTAAAAATGCAGACTGACATTTATGTTTAATATATTTATTCATTCTTAATATAAATCATGAATTAACTCATTTACTGCCATTGACGGAAAAAGTCGTCAACTGATGTATTTTTGCTGGGCTGTCAGTAAATGTGTTAATTTAAAGAGTATTTTATCTAAAATTGAAATCTAAATTTTAAAAAATGTTTTTTTTTTTAGAGATGCCCACAGTGAGCCACAGGAGAGGGAAAAAAAAGAGCCACATGTCTCCAGAGCCGCTGTTTGCAGACCCCTGTTATAGACAAAGCACCCTGGCCAAAAGTGAAAGACCACCTGCAATGTAGTACTGTAACGACAAATGGCAAACTTAAAAAAATGTTCCATGTGGCATAAGAATGTCAGTCAAACCTAGTCTAAGTATGATCTTCCGGTATTTGTCCAGGGATCTTAACCCTATGGTCCAAAGTGTTTCTAGGACTGGTGTTGACACAGCCGGAGCGGGTTTCAGATGTGCTGGTGGTCCTCTGGACGAACTGGAGGAAGTTCTCCTGCAGCGAGCCCTCGTGGCTGGAAACGCCAAAATCCACAGGCTGCGTTAGGCAGCAGCGGCGAAACTTGACCAGCTCCTCTCTGATCTGCCGGTTGAGCAGACCGTAGAAGAACGGGTTCACGGCGAATGAGGAGAAGGCGAGCCAGTTGACCGCCTCTTCCAAGTCTCCCGGGCTGTGCATGGAGCCTGTCAGAGACATTTGCAGGTGGAAGATGAAGTAAGGCAGCCAGCAAATCAAGAACTGACCCACAATGAATACCAAAGTGAGGGCTGCCTTTCCCCCGCTGAACGCCCTCTCCGGGGAAAGTCTCTGGGGCAGAGAGCGGTTGGTGTGGATCATGGTGGTCTGGCTGCTGATAGAGTCGGACCGATTTTTATCCGGGTTCTCGTTGGCCCACGTCGAGACGGCGGGGACTTGTTGCAAGGCGGCCAAACGGGCGACCTTGTACACGGCGCAGTAAACGGCAAAGATGACCACCGAAGGAACCAGGAAACAGAGAACACTGTAGAGCACGGCAAAAACCCCTCTTAGGCGACTGTGGCTGGCATGGAGAGAGCAATGAGCTGCGGCGATCGAGCTTTGGTTTCCATATGCTGGCCACCCAAAGAGCGTAAACAAAGCCAAGAGAACCGATTTGACCCAGATAAGAAGCATGACGCCGACGGCTAAATTGATGGTCATCTTGACTTCGTAGAGCATGGGGTGCACGATGTAGAAGTAGCGCTCCACGCTGATGGCCGTGATGGTGAAAATGGATAAACAGATGAGAAACACGTTGAGGAAGAGGTACACCTGACACTCGAGAACCGTGAACACCACGGTGCCGAAAAAGGCCGAGCTGGATATGATCCCCAGCGGCATGAGGAGGACGGCGCACAGCAGGTCCACGGCGCAAAGGTGGCAAACCAATGCGAACCTCTTCAGGTGTGGGGCTCGAGCGATCGCTACCATCACGCCAATGTTGGCCAACAAAGCGATAAGGTTCAGCGTCACCATGCAGAACAAGCCGAAAAGGTCTTTGAGCTGCGACTGGGAGCTTGTGACCACGCCCACATCTGAAGGAACTGTCGGATGTGGCGTCCATGGGACGGTTGTAAGGTTCGGCTGCGGTTGATCTGACACCGACGAAATCATGGGATAAAACTTTTCGGCCATTATTCTTCCATGACTTGATCTGTTTGGATCGGGGATGTCTTTGTGGATGGATGTCCTGAGATCAAGAGAGAGACAATCAGCAGACTTCATTGGCTATACATGAGCTCTTAAGAAATTCATCCATCCACATTCTATCGTTAACTTACAATAGTCAATAAAAATTCAACCCAAAACATTTTTTGGATGATAAGAGGTTCTTCGTGACCTCACTAGTCTATAAACATGACATTCTGATTAATATTACATTTGTGGAATATGAGATAAACAGCAAAATCCAGCAGTTTTTATCCATCTCAGGGGGCGGCCATTTTGCCACCTGCTGTCAACTGAGGATGACATCATCTTGCGCAGATCTCAACAACCAACCAGAGCTCAGCTTCAGAAAACAGGTGAACTGTGATTGGTCGTTGCCTGAGCCCTGAGCAACTGTGATGTCATCTTCAGTCGACAGCAACTGGCAAAATGGCCGCTCCCTGAGATGGATCAATACAGCTGGATTTTGTTGCTTCTCTCATATTCCACAAATGTAATATTAATCAGAATGTAATGTTTAGTGAGGTCACATAGAACATTACTGTCAAGAAATGTTTAAAAGGATACTTGAGTCATTGAACAATTTTCAGCAGTGAAAAGTTCATATTTTGTCCAGAATGTATTTGATAACTTCATTATTTTTCATGTACAATTAATACCTTTAAAAAGTATTTTTTTCTACTTGCTGTCAACTGATGATGACATCACCTGTGCTGAGGAAGTAGGTAACGACCAATCATGGCTCACCTATTTTCTGGGTTTGGTCAGTAAACAGAGCCATTTGTCGTTACCGACTTCCTCAGCAC